>NC_079221.1:10219333-10338299 GCF_029633865.1 Lampris incognitus | reverse complement strand
CAGAAAGGGGCAAGTCCTGTCTCTCTCTCAGAAAGGGGCAAGTCCTGTCTCTCTCTCAGAAAGGGGCAAGTCCTCTCTCACTCTCTCAGAAAGGGGCAAGTCCTCTCTCACTCTCTCAGAAAGGGGCAAGTCCTCTCTCACTCTCTCAGAAAGGGGCAAGTCTGTCTCTCTTTCTCTCTCAGAAAGGGGCAAGTCCTCTCTCGCTCTCTCTCTCTCTGTCTCTCCCTCTCTCAGAAAGGGGCAAGTCCTCTCTCACTCTCTCTCGCTCGCTCTCTCTCTCTCTCTGTCTCTCCCTCTCTCTCAGAAAGGGCAAGTCCTCTCTCACTCTCTCTCGCTCTCTCTCTCTCTCTCTCTCTGTCTCTCCCTCTCTCTCAGAAAGGGGCAAGTCCTCTCTCACTCTCTCTCGCTCTCTCTCTCTCTCTCTCTGTCTCTCCCTCTCTCTCAGAAAGGGGCAAGTCCTCTCTCGCTCTCTCTCTCTGTCTCTCCCTCTCTCTCAGAAAGGGGCAAGTCCTCTCTCACTCTCACTCTCTCTCGCTCTCTCTCTCTCTCTCTCTCTCTCTCTCTCTCTCTCTCTCTCTCTCTCTCTCTCTCTCTCTCTCTCTGGTCTCTCTCTCTCTCTCTGTCTCTGTCTCTCCCTCTCTCTCAGAAAGGGGCAAGTCCTCTCTCACTCTCTCTCACTCTCTCTCTCTCTCTCTCTCTCTCTCTCTCTCTGTCTCTCCCTCTCTCTCAGAAAGGGGCAAGTCTCTCTCTCTCTCTCTCTCTCTCTCTCTCTCTCTCTCTCTCTCTCTGTCTCTCTCTCTCTCTCAGAAAGGGGCAAGTCCTCTCTCTCTCTCTCTTTCTCTCTCTCTCTCAGAAAGGGGCAAGTCCTCTCTCAATTCAATTCGATATGTGCTTTATTGGCATGACATATGTACGTTTGTGTACATATTGCCAAAGCATCTAAAACAACACAACACAACTATGATTATAATAACAGCAACAACAATGATTATATCAAAATGATTATGATATATATCTCTCTCTCTCTTGCTCACTCTCTCTCTCTCTCAGAAAGGGGGAAGTCTACATCCATCTGTGTTGAAATGCATCCATGTTAAAATGTCTTCCAGAGGCCGGCGTCTTTCCTAAGCAGTAGTATTTGCTCTGCGGTGGCCACGAGAAGGAAGTCTGGAAAACGCCGAGCTCATCCCAGCTCTGGTCATGAAGCAGACCTGTAGTGCTACGCCGGCGACAGGAAACAAGAAGGATGTTGTAGGGCAGGGCCTCTGGATCGGCCTTTCTCTGGTCTTTGTCTCTGCAGATATCTGCAGATGGCTGTCGCTGGCTCCGTGGGATTAGCGAGCGAGAGGCCTCCTCCGGGCCTGTCACCTCCTCCAGGGGTGTAAAACTGTGACCAACACACCGCTCGCGGGTGTTTTGCACAGCCGTGAGAACGACGGCCCCGTGTCAGTGTCAGGCCCACAGATCCAATAACAACGCCCAGGATTAAATAAAGGCAAACCGTAGCTACCGGCTATCTGGCAGTAATGAAAACCAACACGGACACATCAGGCTGTCGGCGTACCCACCTCACAGCCGTCAGTCAGTTACAGGCCAAACCCAGATACGAGGGCTTAATGATGATTAAGGACGGGGGAGGGGGTGGGGGGCAGGAATGCTTCACAGCTTCTGCCGGGTGGTGTTCGGATGAAGCCGGGCTCTTTACGCACGCTTTCAGTATGGACAAAGAAGTCCAGCGCCGTCCAAATTACCCAGAGAAAGACACTTCTAATTCTTCTGTCCTTCTAATTATTACTTATTACTGACACAATGTGTCAGCATCCTTACGAGATCAACCATGTTACATTCGGTGAAAGTTATTTTAATGGGTCTCCAGATTCTACGTGATGCAGCAAATCTGAAATTATTTTTGTGTTCAGCTTGACATTGTCTGTCATAACCTCACCTTCTTTTTTCAGGAAGCAAAAACGTTTGACCCCCCCCCCCTGCTTTTTTTTTCCCCCTCCCAATTGTGCTTGGCCAATTACCCCACTCTTCCGAGCCGTCCCGATCGCTGCTCCACCCCCTCTGCCGATCCGGGGAGGGCTGCAGACTACCACATGCCTCCTCCCATACATGTGGAGTCACCAGCCGCTTCTTTTCACCTGACAGTGAGGAGTTTCCCCAGGGGGATGTAGCATGTGGGAGGATCACGCTATTCCCCTCAGTCCCCCCCCCCCCTCCCGAACAGGCGCCCCGACCGACCAGAAGAGGCGCTAGTGCAGCGACCAGGACACACACCCACATCCGGCCTCCCACCCGCAGACACGGCCAATTGTGTCTGTAGGGGACGCCCCACCAAGCCGGAGGCAACACGGGGATTCGAACCGGCGATCCCCGTGCTGGCGGGGCCAAGTACAACAGGGGAGAAAAAGGGAGAAAAATCCCAAAAAATGTTGCACAAGGAGGAAGAGGGGTAGTGTTTGGACTCTTCTGAACACATAAAACGAAAGCCCAGCCAGCCTCGCAGGTGCTGTTTAGTTGATCACGCCCGGACGGTCACCTCCAAGACGGACCTCCCGTGAATCTCCCGGCTCCCCGTACAGACACAACACACCTGCTCTGAGCAGACAAGGGGGGGGGGGGGAGAGGGAGAGAGAGAGAGAGAGAGAGAGAGAGAGAGAGAGAGAGAGAGAGAGAGAGAGAGAGAGAGAGAGAGAGAGAGAGAGAGAGGAGAGAGAGAGAGAGAGAGGAAGAGAGAGAGAGAGAGAGAGGAAAGAGAGAGAGAGAGAGAGAGAGGAAGAGAGAGAGAGAGAGAGGAGAGAGAGAGAGAGAGAGAGAGAGAGAGAGAGAGAGAGAGAGAGAGAGAGGAAGAGAGAGAGAGAGAGAGGAAGAGAGAGAGAGAGAGAGAGAGGAAGAGAGAGAGAGAGAGAGAGAGGAAGAGAGAGAGAGAGAGAGAGAGAGAGAGAGAGAGAGAGAGAGAGAGAGAGAGAGAGAGAGAGAGAGAGAGAGAGAGGAAGAGAGAGAGAGAGAGAGAGAGGAAGAGAGAGAGAGAGAGAGGAAGAGAGAGAGGAAGAGAGAGAGAGAGAGAGAGAGAGAGGAAGAGAGAGAGAGAGAGAGAGAGAGAGAGAGAGAGAGAGAGAGAGAGAGAGAGAGAGAGAGAGAGTTCTGAAATGAACGACTCCTACGTGCCACGACTACCGACCTGCAGCCAGTCGCAGGTCGGCGGCATCCCACAGATAAAAGGGAGACGCGGTGGTGAGGAGATTAGACCGTCGTCTGTGGGCTGGCTCCTCTCCTCCTCCATCACACACGAGTTAGCGCTCGCTGCCTGAGCCGGAAGCCCAACGCACGCGCTGTACGCTTTCAGATGGCTGGCAGGGAAAACCCACATCCGAGTAGGAAAACTCTGCATGCAAAGACCACACTGCTGTGGGACCAGAACCTCTCTTGGTGTCCTGGATACCGCGGAACAATTAACGCTACACAACGTGCACACACACCACACACACACACACACCTTATGTACAAACAATTTACACACACACACACACACACCCTATGTACAAACACAGTTTACACACACACACAGACACAGAGCTCACACACACACACGTTAGGAACAAACACACACAGCTTACACACACAAACACATCTTATATACAAACACACAACTTGCGCACACACACCTTATGTACAAGCAGCTTACACACACACATTTTATATACAAGCACACAATTTACACACACACACACACACACACACACACACACACACACACCCTATGTACAAACACAGCTTGTATACACACACACACACACACACACACACACACACCATGTATACAAATGGCACAAGGACAGCTCGGACCTTAGCAGCTGTGCAACCACGCAGGAGAGAATAAAGTCACACCCAAACCCAGATAACAGTCAGACTTGAGGGGTTGTGAGTGTGCAGATGTCAGTACAGCAGTACTTACTTATCGCAGCATCAACCCGCTCTGGATGATGATACATCTGTGGCGGGGCTTCCGTGAGGCTGCCGGAAGTCCGATAGGAAATGGGATTGCCCATTAATAAAGCCAATCTCTCGTTAACATGGTCAGCCTCCGATTGTGTTCGCGTGGGTCAAGAGTTTGCATTCATCTCGACAACACGCCATCATAACTTCGAGCTGTACATACACATGTATGTATATATGTGTGTGTATATGTGTGTGTATATATATGTGTGTATGTATGTATGTATATGTGTGTATGTGTGTGTATATGTGATATGTGTGTATGTATGTATATGTGTGTATGTGTGTGTATATGTGTGTATATATGTGTGTATGTGTGTGTATATGTGTGTATATTATGTGTGTATATGTGTGTATATATGTGTGTATATGTGATATGTGTGTGTATATGTGTGTATGTATGTATATGTGTGTATGTGTGTGTATGTGTGTGTATGTGTGTGTATATGTGATATGTGTGTGTATATGTGTGTATGTATGTATGTGTGTGTATATGTGTGTGTATATATGTGTGTATGTGTGTGTATATGTGATATGTGTGTATGTGTGTATGTATGCACGCCTGCATGGGAAAGCATTATGGAGCGTTTTGCTGCATTGCACCTGCCGAACTTTAGAGGAGAAGTGGGCACGAGCTCTTCCCCCAGCGTGGGGTTGGTAATTAGCTGCTCTCATAAGCATCATGGTCCACTAACACTGGCGAGGGAAACGGTGAAACAGGCACACCAGCAAGCAGCAGCCTGGTTTACTGAGGTTTACACGGCTGCGAGGTGGAAAGGACGCGGGGGGGGGGGTCGCTTGTCATCACACGCTCAGGTTACAGACAAACATGCCGCACACGCTTCACCCACCATCCGCCGCTGCTACACACACGCTTCACCCACCATCCGCCGCTGCTACACACACGCTTCACCCACCATCCGCCGCTGCTACACACACGCTTCACCCACCATCCGCCGCTGCTACACACACGCTTCACCCACCATCCGCCGCTGCTACACACACGCCGGACTCCGGGTCAAGTGCGCGTGGGATTAAGTGAAAATGCGGAATGTGGATCTTACCTGACGGGACCAGCGTGAGGCGAAGTGGAGGAAGGTGGAGGATCTGCAGAAGTGGAGGATCTGCAGAAGTACGCGTCGCGTAACAGCTGCGGATGTCGGTGCGCCTCAGCGCCGTCTGATCGCGGCGATCCCGCACGGCCGGGCTGCTCACCGAGGGGTGGGCGTGGAAACACGGCGGCGTGTGTGTTTGTGTGTGTGTGTGTGTGTGTGTGTGTTGGAGGGGTGTGTGCGTGTGTCCGAGGTGTGGGCGTGGAAACACGGCTGTGTGTGTGTTTGTGTGTGTGTGTGTGTGTGTGTGTGTGTGTGTTGGGGGTATGAGCGTGTGCGAGGTGTGGGCGTGGAAACAGCTGTGTGTGTGTGTGTGTGTGTGTTGGAGGGGTGTGTGCGTGTGTCCGAGGTGTGGGCGTGGAAACACGGCTGTGTGTGTGTGTGTGTGTGTGTGTGTGTTGGGGGGTATGCGTGTGTCCGAGTTGTGGGCGTGGAAACCCAGCTGTGTGTGTGTGTGTGTTGGGGGGTATGCGTGTGTCCGAGGGGTGGGCGTGGAAACAGTTGTGTGTGTGTGTGTGTTTGGGGGGTATGCGTGTGTCTGCGTGTACGCATGTCAGAGAGCCCGTGGCCTCCAGCTGTGTGTGAGCCCCCCGTGGCCATTCAGCACGGCAGCCCGCGTGCCGTGCCGTTCATTCACATCTGGATAATTCCGTACAGGACAGCGCGCGCTCTGCAGCGTTTGAACTTGCAGTGGCGCCTGCAGAAATTGCAGAAGGAGCGCTGCATGCATGCAGAGGGGGGTGGCTATATTCGGGGACGGGGATGTCACTCTAATGCAGCTGCCTTTCATATAGCTTTGCAATCCAGAAGACGCCGAGTTATAATTTGGCAAATTAACGCAAATTAACTTTTGGATATGTGCTCTAATCACCTTGGTAGCTTCCCTCGTTACTGTGCCGTTATGATATTTACAGACAGCTCTGGGGTGGAGCCATGAAATATCTAGAAACCAGGGTTCGGGCCTTTCATTTCAAGGTCTCTTGTAAGAATGCTGATCTGAGACCAATAAGATAAACATGAAGTCTCCATTGGCACAACATTAAATCAGCATCTATTTTTTTACTTTAGATGATGGGTGGCAAGATGAGTGGCCAGGTATTTACGAAGGGTGGCCTCAGCCTCCTCCATGACAACCCCTGAGACATGTTCTTACGTCCTTGCCAGGCTGAGAAACAAAATGGTCCACACTGACAAGTGGTCTGACAGATAGTTAATTGACACTGCTTGGTTTGAGTCCAGTTGCTCAGGAAAGACTCGGCTCGAACCAGGCTACAGCGCCTCCCGGGCCGGCTACAAGGGCAGTGACAGAGCTTTGGATTTATCAATGCTCTGGTCGGTTGCCAAAGAGCACTTGTACTACATAAAGAATGGCCGTGTAATATTGTAGGATGCTTTTTTATAGACAGGCATTTTGTGTCTACTGTCGGCCATCAGCCACGGGCCTTCTAAGATGTATTCACTGCGGAATACAGACGGCGTCAGAACCACCGGATAGCCCCTGTATGTTGCGCTGACATGTGCCGCCACGTCGCTTTACATTTTCCGACGTGAGGAACTAGAATAGACGCTGGTTCGGTGGTGGGATGATTTGACCGAAACGCCCCCCCCCCCCCCGACAGTGTGCACCAGCGGTTCTCAATCAGGTCCTCGGGTGCCACCAGCTGCCCCTGCTGGTTTTCTATCCCGCCCAAGCTAGTTCGTAACAGTCACCTGTTGTTCCGGTTGGTCCAGTTTTAGACCCGGAACATTTATTCCACTACCTGGTGGAACAATACTGATGGTACCCGATGACACTGGGTGTGCGTTTGGGGGAGAGAAAAAAATAAAAATAAAACATGTAGTACCACCGTCGCACCGCTGAGGGGCGGTATATAATAAAGCGTTCCTCTTCAGGCTGCGGCGTTGTCTCGCCTGCGCTCGCTGGTTCGGTGTCGGAGCAAGGGGACGGAAGGGGAAACGCTGGGAAGCCGCTGCGGCGTATTGGCGTCTGTAACGATGGAGGACTACAGCTCTGGAGAGGAGGTGCGTGTTTATAACGTGGCGGTTTAATTAACCGCACCCGACACGCCGACGCGCGGGGTTTGGGAGCGACGCCGCATCGGTCTCACTAACGCGAGACAAAGCCCGGCGGGGTGACGTCACCGGGGTGGGGGACCAGCCTTGGCGTCGTTCTCTTGATCGTTCAAATGTTTTCACGAAGTTAAAATATTCATTTTCGCTAATGAGAAACAGCTCAAACTCAGTTTTAACGAGATAGATCGCCAGTTGTTGATGGATGACTTTTTTTAACGTTTCAGGTGTCAACAATTGATTTCCTGACAATGACAATTGATATTTTAACTTAATTAAAATGTTGATATCAACATTATGTAATTTAACTGGTTCAAGCTTTATTATGATTAGCTGAATATTTTGTGATGTTATAGGGAAAAAAAGATATTGAAACCTAAAGTGGTTTGCTGTAGTCTATTGTCCTGTCATATAATCCGTCATGCTGCTGGAGCTGGCTCAATTCTTAAGTGGTTTAATTCATGACGTGATCAAAAGGTACATCTGGAAGGGCCACGACATGGACAACTAATTACTAATCCTTTCCCACAGGCTGTAACTTCATCTTTTAAACTTCAGGATCATTAATATTCGACACTGTACTGTGAATTGTCTGGATAATGTGGAGCTGGAGTTAGTTGAGGTAATGCATCTGGGCCCACGTACACTATACTGGACTGAAAGCAGGTTAATTTCATGATGGTGCCATTTCCATAAAACCACATCATAGAAGATACCTCTCCTCATCCTTTTCCAACATGTGTACGTGCATCGATGTCAGGGAAGCCGTGAAAATCAAGGCTCATTTTTGAAATTCATCGCTATTTCTACTTCGTAATGCATTAAGTAGAATGCCACTACTCGGATGTAAAACATTTCAGCCTGTAAGGCATTGTCTCCATGATTTACAATTCCAAACACGTGGGGGAAATCTCTTTGGTTCCTCAACCTTAGATACTACTAATTATTCAGGTTTTGAATAATTTTAATTCATATTTTATTATTCATATCTTCATTTTTTACTCTTGCAGGTGGTTTTTAATGCTGATGAGGCCAATGTCACTATTAAAGAGGTAGTCTTTCTTTTTTTTTCTAAGCAACATGTGACTTTGCAAACCACGCTAAACTTGTTGAATTGTAAAACTGCTCTATTGTAAAGGGACTGTAACATTTGTAATGTTAAAACATAATAATGTGACCTTCTTTCAATGTCTTGGGGCTCAGTGTATCGAGGGAGTCATTGGCGGAACAGAATACAACCAGAACAAAGTGAACCAGTGGACCGCAAGCATCGTAGAGCACTCGCTCACTCAGCTGGTCAAACAAGGGAGACCATTCAAATTTATAGGTAAGGTAGCAAGCCTTTGTGGAAAGTTTTAACCAGTTTATCACATTGATCGTTCCCAGAAAGAAGATTCACTTGACAGATTGGTCGATTATGTTGAAACACAGACCTTGTACTAAAAAGGGAAGGGTGTGTGAGTAACGTTGCTCCATGTTTCGTTGCAGTAAATTGTGCCATCATGCAGAAGAGTGGCGCCGGTCTCCACACAGCCAATTCCTGCTACTGGGACACCACCACCGATGGTGAGGGATGACTTAGTGATCACGACAAGCACTGGACAAACTAATAGCGGTTTAACCCATGT
The DNA here is from genome assembly GCF_029633865.1 of Lampris incognitus. Classification (NCBI taxonomy): domain Eukaryota; kingdom Metazoa; phylum Chordata; class Actinopteri; order Lampriformes; family Lampridae; genus Lampris; species Lampris incognitus. Next base: position 10,329,490 of record NC_079221.1, on the reverse strand, counting down.
TCTTTGTGTCGATAATGTTCAAATCAGTCAAATAATGTTGCAAGTAACGTTTTCTGAATCCTTGCGGGATTGAATAACCCCGCTCATGCATGTATTGGTGTGTTGAAGAACGTTTTTCACCAAGTCCTTCATAGATGACTCAATATTTTCTTGCCATTAATAGAAAATTGTCAGATCCCTAACTGCATGAGGCTCACTACAAAATATAGTCTAACAGGGAAAATACTTCACATAACTGACCACTGATTAGGAGAAATGCAACTGGAAAATTATCGTGACAAAGGTTATAAAGATAACAATAAAATCATGATCATTTCGGTCATCACAGTCATTTCATCCGACGTCTTGATGATGATTTGTATGGTAAGATCCCCCTTCCCCCAGCGTGTTGTGTGTCTTTGAATGGGAGGAAGAATGGAGACTGAGGAAGAAAGCGAAACTGAGCAAAAGAATCACTGAGAGCTGAGTCCAATATCTTTTCACTGATTGTTAGGCCCTGTTATTTGTTGTATGCGATACCACTGTAGCTAGCTAGCTCTTTACATGATATAGTTTTGTTTTGGAAATGTAACAATAATTGTAAAAATCAGCTTATTGTGAGACTCCTTACATGTCTTTCTATAGTTGTTCCTCATATTTGTCTTGCAGGAAGTTGCACAGTCAGGTGGGAGAACCGCACTATGTACTGCGTGGTCAGTGTCTTCGCCGTCGCCGTGAACTTGTAACAACACAACACTACTCAACGTCTCGCTGCAATGAACCGCACATATGAAGACTCCACAAGACATAGGAAGATACTGAAGACGTTGATGACTTACAAAAGAAGATGTCATACTTGTCACTCTGCGCAACGAATGACCCTCGAAAGAAGGCTTTGCTTTATTATGAGTTCATAATCGGGTATGCTCTGAGAGTGTATGAATATGTAAAACAGTAATTCCAACAGACTGACACTCTGTAGGGACCAAGGCAATTGCAGGGCCCAAGTCTGATACAATACTAAACAGGTAAACCGTTATACTGAAAATGTTGGTGTTTGTAAAAAAAAAACGTCTTGTTTGACAAATTCCTACCCTCAGACACAAGCTAAATAGCAGGGCTCATCTCTTTACAGTCGCCAAGACTATATCAACTTACCGTAGCGTAGTATTTCATCAGATCCTTCATTAAATGTTATTTGCAAGTGCTGTATAGAAAAGTGGAAAGTATTTATTTAAAGGGAACTAGCTCTTAGGGGTAGTGCTTGTCATGTGATTAGCTCTATGCAACTTGCTCCTTGTACAAAGTATTTCTACCAAGACCACGCTGACATTTTAGTGTTTTGTATTGACCCGTAACTGTAAAGGTTTGTGAAGATTTGTGTTTGTGGATACGCAGGTGTAAAGCACTAAGGAACTGAGGGCCAGCGCGGGGGTCGATCCCCACACCGGCCTTCACTTCTGGGCTTCACGGGCAGCTGAAGTCTCACCTGTACAACGCCACAATTTCCCCGTTAACATTTGTAGTTCATGATGGCTGTTTGTTTTGTTTGTTTTTTTGTAGACATTAAATGTATTTAACCAACAACGACCTGAAGGAGTGAGGATCTTTGCACACCAGAAACATGTTTAATGATTTTTAAGCCCCCCCCCCCCCGGACACTTTCCACAAAATCTTGATGGCACTCCCAACACTGGTAAACTTGGAAGCTATTTATACTTCAGCCCGCTAGGGGTCAGCACACGCCAACACCGATATAAAACCACTCGGACCATTTTCACATATAAATATATATTTACTTTCAGTAGTTTTCAGTAATTACCATCTTTAAAATATCTCCTTTAACCTTGTGTGAGGTGATTACAATACTTAACAGCTTTTCAAATGTTTTGTTTGGCATTAAAGGTTGGTCTTTTTCTTTTTTACAAACTAGAAGCGTTCGTGTCATAGCTGAGGTTGTCCCTCCAATACAATAACATTGAGTGAAACAAAGTTTGTGCAAAAAGGAAACAAAAACTGACATACATATCTATATATACATATATACGCAGTTATACATTAGCGAAGACACTTAATCATTTCCAAAAATGTAACGTTCTCCAAATACACATAGTATATTATTGTGAGCATTCTGTGTAAATTTCTGAATTAATCGCACGCGCGCGCACACACACTAGTGGTCAGCACAAACAGACAAGGGACACAATGAACTAGCAAGACCCAAATATATCCAGACAAAGCATCTTCGCATCAACGGTTTTGTCGCTGTTCAACAGCTGAACCAAAGCCACTTGAAAATCTTTGTAAACGTGCAGAAACATGAAGCGCAGGGAGGGGCCCGCGCCTCCACGGGAACGCGTTTGGTGGGACACGGGGCCCCTGTACACACAAACGGTTTGGTGGGACACGGGGCCCCTGTACACACAAACGGTTTGGTGGGACACGGGGCCCCTGTACACACAAACGGTTTGGTGGGACACGGGGCCCCTGTACACACAAACGGTTTGGTGGGACACGGGGCCCCTGTACACACAAACGGTTTGGTGGGACACGGGGCCCCTGTACACACAAACGGTTTGGTGGGACACGGGGCCCCTGTACACACAAACGGTTTGGTGGGACACGGGGCCCCTGTACACACAAACGGTTTGGTGGGACACGGGGCCCCTGTACACACAAACGGTGCGGCGACAGACAGTAAGCGCGGAGCACACGTCAGGGAAGCAGCATGTTGACAGTGATAAAACTCTTTTCACGGAGTAGAAAAAGCAGAACCGGTTGCAGCCATTAAAAGTTTGACAAAGAAAAGGAAATGCCTTTTACAAAACCGCCCCCCCCTCCCCCCAGCGACTTCCCCGGTAGATTATACAGAGCCTTCCGCTGAGGCGCCACACATGCACACCTCAGTTCCGAAGTGAAGAAAATGCTAAATCCAATCAATCCAAAAACATGGGTCGTTGTGATCAGCGATGCAGCATATAGTATGACACAGGGTCAATATGTGAGCGGGTCGTCTTCTAAACCTACGGGAAGTTGCTGTGGTAGACAAGGGCTGTGGTTTATCTCGGTGGTTACACTAGCTAAGAGGATGCCGGGGTGGACTGGTGAGCGCTACATGACATATCCAATATTGTGCCCCAGTTCAGGGGCCGCGTCCTTCGAAGGACAAGGTCTGCAAAGGCGCGTCCTTCGTAGACTGTACACCTCCGGCTCCTCTCACTGCAGTACAAGTTATCGCCGTTAGCTTGTTCACAGAAACACCACACGACAAGTTTCTCTGGTGGCAGTCATGTTGTAATTATGCAATCGGCTGCTCGTTTCCATTCACTGTAAATGGATGAGTGTCCGATCGCTGGGCTCAAAAGTGTAAACGTAACTGATTGCACAGAAGGGTCCATATGGCACTTAAAGGGTTATACAGAGGGTAAGCGAATTGTGAGAGTTGCTCCGTAAAGCTGGACTCCTCTGAACGGCACGTCAAAATGAGGGCAGTTTCAGGCGTCGCAGGATAAGCTGCGGCTAATGTCACCGTTCATTTCGCCGCCTACGCCGTGACCCACAACACTCGGGGCGTCATAGGTTTCGTCACTGAGCATGTCGTATACAGTGTCATGGACCATGTCGTAAGTGGTGTCAATGGGGGTCTCGTATGCAGTTTCGTTGGCGGGCTCCCCGCGCGGGGCGGGGCCCGGTCCAGGTGACTCCAGCGGGGCCCTCGCTATTGGCCGGGTTTCCATCGGAGACGTGGTGCAGAACAGACAGAGAAGGGAGGAGCAGTTCCAGAGGCCCTGCGTCATGTTGGAGGAGAAGAGCTTCCGGCACGGGTGACAGAACTGATAGAAGAGCAGCATGAAGAAGATGGCGATGGCGTAGGCCACCAGCAGCTGCAGCACAAGCAGCGGGGCGCAGATGAACTTGTAGATGTCCGTCCTGTAGACGTACCAGAGCAGCAGCAGCGAGGCATTCTCCACGAAGCGCAGCATGTAGTACACAGCCATGCGGTACCAGTTCTGGGACTTGTTGATGAGGTCCGGGTCGTTCAGCTTCAGCTGCACGGCCGACCAGCAGAACATGTTGATGCCGGCATAGAGGAAAGTGAGGAGGCAGAGGACAATGGTGGTGCCCACCCTCGTCAGCGTCTTCTCGATGTTCTCTGGGAAGGGCGAGTGGCTGTGCCAGAACAGCACCCACGGGTAGAGGAAGAAAACCAGGAAGTTGAGCAGCACCACAGGCAGGATCCAGAGCTGCAGCACAGAGCTGAAGAGAACCAGGACCACCACGCGGGTGGCAATCTCAAAGCTGCGCCACAGGAAGATGCAGACGTAGGCCATGGGCCGTACGTCTATCTCATAGTCATCATATTTGATCTTGATGGCCAGGATGTTGCAGCGAAGAGCCCCGTACACAATGGACAGAAGGGAAATCACCATCAGTGTGCCTGAAATACAAAGAGGAGCAGAGGGGTGTGAGAAGACCGGCAGAGGGCGTTTAGGAAGCTCACAGTATTCATCACGATAAAGTTGCACACCTTTAAGTTTGCCAGTTTGAAGAAGACAGACCACCAGAGCAAAGAAGAGAAGAAGAAAGCACCAATTTATTAGCATTACTTTCTTTTTTGTGGTGTGACCATATGTCCTCGGTTGACTTTGTGTAGGCCTTCGCTAAACTTCTGAATTGCCTCCGGAATGGAGGTATTGGCCTACTTACAAACACACACACACACATGCATACATGCGCACACACGCACATCTGCCAACACCTCCAACAACTGGCAGATAAGATTACCAGTTTTCATCCATCAGAGAGGCAGTTGCATAACCCCACTTTGACTCATGAAAACATCATCCACTTATTTGCAATATGGCACTCTGCTAAACAGCCCACGCCACATGTGGTTATGTGGATAAGTACTGTGGTGACTGCAGGACGCACTTTCCTTCTCAGAGTGGATTGAGCCCCGGGGGGGTGGGGGTGGGGGGGTGGTGGACCGTGATGTTACGGAAATCCTCTGTTGAGGGATCCAATCAACACCCCAAAGGCTGAAGGAGGATCCTGAGCCATCAGAAAGAACCAATGAGCTGACAGACCAGCATGAGGGCAGAACTGAGGGAGTCAATGGAAAGAAAGGGAAGGTAGGCGGAGAGAGAGACATGGAGGAACACAAACCGGCGAATCAGCCGGATGTAGAGATGTGTCAGATAGTCAGGTAGACACACACACACACACACACTCTCTCTTTCTCTCTCTCTCTCTCTCTCTCTCTCTCTCTCTCTCTAGGGGTGGGTGGACGGAAATTAAATCCGATTCAGTGCAAAATTGAGATGCTGAGGTTTCATGATTTTAACATTGCAGCATTTCTCGCAGTGTGGAAGCACACTGAACAGAGGCTGTGAAGAGGTTTGATCTGTGAGACCTTTGTACTGTCTTGTCGATCCGTGGTTTTTGAACTGGATTTCTTTGATCTGGTGGGGGGCTGCAGGCTACAAGCCATGCTAGAGCCTACAGGTTAGCTCACTGTTTCTCTTGTCTTGTCTATCTGTGTTTCAAACTTGAGTTGAATATCTTGTATCTTGTGTTTCCTTCTTGTTCTAATGATGAAGCATATATCTGTGTAAATATGTAAAAAAAAGAAAAAGGCATCCTTCTCTCTCCCCCCCAAAAAAACACAAAAAACACAAAACAGACTTTCCTCAGCAGGTGGAGTTCACAAAACTCTCTACTGATAGCTAGCTTGTTCGCTAACTTGCATGATATCGCTGGGCAACTATTCAAAAACAGAGTAAGCGACAGAGTAGATGGTGACGATTCGCCGACGGTCCAATCAAATCTGAGTATCAGATGACGTCATACATCACCAGAAGTCGATTCATTTTTCCTGGGACGGGTTGCGAGAGTTTCTTAAGGGGCTTCCATCAAATTTTCACTACAACAGCGGTGCTAACATCTTATGTAACTTTATATTAACAAACCTTGAATTAAAAAATATGAAACTGGGAAAAAGAGGTTTGATGTAATGATTTCTGAATGTCTGCATTTGAATTGTTGGAATGTTTACTCGGGGAAGCATAGTCATGTTTTAAGATATTGCAACACACGGCATTTAAAATGATGATTTTGTTGTGCGTTTTCTTTGGACATCACATTTTAGTGTAGATAAGAGGGTACGGACCCCTTAAAAATTATGATGCTGAATAATTCATAATATTGGCCGTTCATTATCCGAACCACTTATCCTGCTCTCAGGGTGGCGGAGATGCTGGAGCCTATCCCAGCAGTCACTGAGCAGCAGGCAGGGAGACACCCTGGACAGGCCGCCAGGCCATCACAGGGCCCACACACACACACACACACACACACACACCTAGGGACAATTTAGTACAGCCGATTCACCTGACCTACATGTCTTTGGACTGTGGGGGGAAACCGCAGCACCCGGAGGAAACCCACGCAGACATGGGGAGAACATGCAAACTCCACACAGAGGACGACCCAGAACGACCCCCAAAGTTGGACTACCCCAGGGCTCGAACCCAGGACCTTCTTGCTGTGAGGCGACCGTGCGAACCACTGTGTCACTGTGCCGCCTAATTCATAATATTGTGATTTTGAAAAACCTAATAGGTATTGAATCGACTCTAAGATATTGTAATATTGAATTGGTAGGTACGTGCCGATTCCCAGTCGTAAAACACAAACACACACACACACACACACACACACACACACACACACACACACACACACACACACACACACACACACAAACCTTAACCTGTTCCAAACACTACCCCTAACCCCAATGATAACCCTAAATTTAACCCTAAATGGAACCAAACACAACCCCACTTTAAACCCAACCCTGAGCCTAATTCTAATGACTAACTTCAATACTAGACCTAAACCTAACAATATATCAAATCAAATCAATTTTATTTGTATAGCCCAATATCACAAATCTGCCTCAGTGGGCTTAACAGCAACACAACATCCTGTCCTGAGACCCTCTCATTGGATAAGGAACAACTCCCTAAAAAAAACCCTTTAACAGGGAGAAAACATAGGAAGAAACCTCAGGGAGAGCACCAGAGGAGGGATCTCTCCCCCAAGACGGACAGCGTGCAATGGATGTTGTGTTCACGCAATTTACATAATACAACATTGAAAGAGGATAACAGAATTATAATGGACATAAAATTTATGAAGAACATGATGCACAGGATGCCAAGCAGTGTCCACATGCCAACAGAACAGTCCAGGACCCAAGCCAAGCGACCAGCATCATCATGTAAAAAAAAAAACCCAAAAAAACCCTAGCAACCCTAGCCCTAGCAGTAAACCCGACCCCAAAAATAACCCTTTTCCCTGTTGGGATGGGAAAAAAATGTCCGCTCTTGAGAGGTGGTTCAGAATTTTGCTTTCCTTATGAGGGTATTTCGTCTACCACGAGTACATAATAAATGCAAAATACACACACACACACACACACACACACACAGCCCTCACCTCTCCCGATGGACACCCCCTGCTGCAGGACACAGATGTAGAGCTGCAGGGTGAGCTGGGGAGCGGAGCCCAGGAAGGCCTGGATGACAGAAGTGCGGGCGAAGGCCGCTCGGTGCGTAAACAGCTTCCCCTCTGCTTGCCCCACCTGCCGCTCCACCTCCTCAGGCTGGCCCCCGCGGGGGATCTGCTTCTTCCTGGTGATGCTGACATAAGGCTCCTCCACCTGGCCCACGCTGCCATAGATGCAGAACGCCTCCAAACACCTGGAGCGACAGCAATCATCAGCACACAACAGGAAGCTTATTCTGAAGAGCACGCGGGGCGCCCAGTGCAACATGCACACCAACACGTGCACACACACACACAGACACACACACAGACACACACACAGACACACACACAGACACACACACAGCAGCCACCTCGTCATAGATATGAGGAAAAGGTGAAGCCATAACAAACACTCCTTATAATCTCAAGATAGCGATTCCTTTCTCACTGGCATCACCTCTGTCTCCAGGTTGATGATAATGCGTAATATACCCAATATATTAGCAAACCAGACAGCAGCCCCACGTAGTCCAAGTCCAAGTTAATTTACCGCCTTCGTGGCCGCAGGGTTCTGTCACAGCGAGCGGAGCCCTGTCAGAGTAACGCCAAATGCTGAAGCGCTGAGTATGGGCAAATCTCCAAGGACCGGGGCGATGTTGTCGGGGTAAAGCAGTCCTGAGCCACCGGGCCAATAAAAAAAAAAAGCGAGGCACGGGGGATTTAAAAGCCACGGGTGGCAAGGGACAGACTGTTTATCAGCCTAAAACTGCACCACGCCAAAACACTCGGCGGTGGCACTTCTGCGTTTGTTGGAAGGCCACGGGGGCTCCGCTGAATCCGAGCAGAGGTAAATAAAGACCTATGAGGTGAATTAGAGCCGAAAGGCACCTTGTGTACAAACAGCTCCTGAAACTCTAAACCCAATACCCAGGTCTCATCCGAGGATGAAAAGATCAGATCAGTCCCACGCTTGTCCAAGGCGTTCTCGGGCCGTGTGTGTTGTGTACTTGATGGAGTAATCCGAGACGGCCAGACAGTAGGCAGAAACCCCAATATAGTAAGGAGAGGTTACACAGGCCTACTCATGACCTAATTAGGAGGAATTGGAGCCGGTCTGGAAAACAGTAATGATGCTTCCTATTAACGCTACCCACCTATAGCATCCCATACCCAGTCTAATGATTTTAATTCAAACACACAACTTTTACTGCGGCATATTAAAGTCCGGAGTGTCGTTTCTTCCAGCTCGTTCGTTATAACTGGTCTAGCGCCCCATCTCTGAACACAGCCTCAGGAGATTGAGTCTACAAGCCTCTTTATCAATCGCTAGCTAGCTTGCTAACTTGGATGATCTTGCCAGGCAACAATTTAAAAACAGACCAGTTGATAGGCCAATGACAATTCATTGATTGTCCGATCAAATCAGGGTATTGAACGATGCCGTATATCACCAGAAGCTGGTCGGTTTGCTGAAACTGTTTCATTACGGTGACAGCGAGGAGGCGAGTTTCTCAAGAGGCTTTCGTCATATTTCGACAACATTGCTTCTAGCATCCTGGGTAACTTGACATGAGCAAACCCTGGACTGGAACAACAGGCGGTGTCATCAGCATAAAACCTCAGTGTGTCAGCATGTAAACAAAATGAAAAGGACACTTAACTGGAGTGTGTTTATTTTGGGTGGATGGGAGTTGTGCTGTGAGAAAGAGGAAGTGTGCGCATGTGTGTGTGTGTGTGTGTGTGTGTGTGTGTGTGTGTGTGTGTGTGTGTGTGTGCTGGGGCTGACAGGGGTAGAGACGGACGTTCTCCGCTTGTGTTGTCGATAGATAAGAAACCGACAGTGACACGTGCTATTCTTGGATCCTCTCTCCATTAAGGGCAGAGGGAGGCCCGGCCACCAATCATTACACGGCTGATTGAAGAGGGATGTGGGCCGGGCCGGGCCGGGCCGGGTTAACGCCGAGCACCACTGTGAGCAATGTGACGCCACAAGTCCATCTGTTCAGCCGGGTTTACGAAAATCGCAGCCGTAAATGTGATCAAAGCTGAAAATTTCCCAATTTCTTTAACTCCAGAAAGTCCCGGGATGAAAATAAACACCGGCCCAGAACTGAGACCATCACTAAACCCACCAGAAAGACATCTTTTATCATCTGGTATCGACTGCTGGATGTCATTTGTTCACCCAGACGCTTGTATGTAAGAGGTTTTGTGTTCTCCGTGTCCATTTTTTAATAGACAAGAGGGTTTTGCGTCCCCCTCTCGGTTGTGGTTTCTTTACCACAGCTATAGCTGCTGTTGTCTGAACATTCATTAGCACAGTGGCATCCATATTGAATGGCCGGTGGTGGTCCGAGAGGCTCTCTAGATGTGGGATTAGGCTCAGATTCCTATGGAGTCCAGAGGCAGATGGCCAAGCCAGTGTTGTCCTTATTCAGGGCAGGACCCGGCCTATTGCGGACTGGGTTTACAGTCCTGCAGTCCAGGCGTTTGACCGGTACACTTCCCTGTACAGCTTAGTATAGGGCTCGTTGGTGTGCCCGGTCAGATTATATCATAGGAGGAAATCAATGATTCTCTCTAAGAAGGGGGCCTACTGGGGGGTTACTCGCCAAAAGGGGAGATGGGAGAATGAGATCGTGGGATCGTGGGCTCGTGGCTGTAGGCCTCACCAACATTACAGCCAAATTAAAGTGCGAGGTTTAGAGAGCTGATGAGCTGATATGGGGGGGGGGGGCTGATTTGGGGAGGTTTTTTTTTTTTGGTGTTGGATGATCAGCAGGCTGCGGCAGTTTCGGCTGCGTTACAGTCTGCACGCCAAAATCGATGTGCACATTGACCAGTGGTGCGTCTATTTCTGCACCCCCCTCGAGAATGGCACGAACTGCACCGGCAGAGACGGAGTCACACACAGAAAGACGAAACGACCGAGGCGACGAAAGAAAACAAAGACATGTGCGCGCCGGACTCACAACACGTTCTGTAAGCCTCTTACCGGAGCGCACATCATACAAACCAACACAACCTGCGGGCACAACCCAGATATTCCTTTCCCCGAAACCACCGGGGTCAGCACCGCAGGGGTCTCCCTGGCGGCTGTTTGGGTCATCCAGAAAGACAAAAACAAAAACCAAGATGGACCGGAGGGGAGGGGGTGGAGGGGAGGGGTGGGGGGGAGGTTGGAAAAACGCGCTACTAACCTGACGATGGGTCCGAGCTGCAGAATGTGCAGCAGCAGTACGAGCGGCCGGTCCCTGCTCAGATCGCGATGGATGAAGGTGAGGGTCAGCTGCACGAGCACGGACGGCACGAGGGTGAACAGCAGCGTGATCGCCTGCCAGATCTGGTCTCCAGCCGAGCGGTACGTGGAGCTGAGGTAGAGAGCCGCCGTGGTCTCGGCCGTGAAGAGAGACACCGACACAAAGATGGAGCTGGGGAGTCGCATCCTCACTCACACCGCCATCGGGGGGGAAAGCGTTGCGCGGCTTCCCTCCACATCCACAGAGCCATACCATCCGATCAGCCGGCCGGGTAAAGGCGAGCCGGCGGGGGTGCTGCACTACTACCGGCGTGCACGCCGCAACGCAATGCATCGACTTGGCTCGACGGGATGTTTTTGGTCCGGCTGACAGCGGTGCCACAGGGCGCCTGCGGGTAGCGCAGCGGGGCAACACCGTGCGCCTCAGTGCGCCCCTTGCGCCAAGTAGGTCTAACTGCAGTGTCGCAGTATCTACACGACACACCCACTTTACTACGTGACACACCCACTTGGTTAAATTTAGGCATAAGGTGGTTGTGGTTAGGGGTCAGAGGTCAGGTGTGTGTGTCGCGCAGCATGCCTAGGCTAGGGTAACAAGATCAGGAGGTGTGTCAGTGTAGTCAAGTGGGTGCGTCGTGTAGTGCTGCCACACTGCGGTTAGACCTTTCTGCTTGGGGCACTGGAGAGACGTATTTAAGACCCTCTATCCCTGCATGTCTTCCATTAAATCTCCTAACACAGACATGGGCAATTGGCGGCCCGCGGGCCGAATTCAGCCCCCGGCCTCACTCAGTACGGCCCGCGGGTCAATTTACCAAATATCAAGAAATTGTTGGTTTCGCAGGCGTCGGGAGCAAGCGGGCCATTTGACCACATGTGAACCGGATCCCAATTGTAATTCAACTGTCCACTGATAGAGGGCGCTCCCTCGAAACACATGGTCTCGCCTCATTCCTCTTCTCTCCAGCGCATACCTCCACCTCTCGAGGCTCTCCTCAACCTGCACCCTACTCTCACCACAGATCCCAATGTCATCCGCAAACATCCTAGTCCACGGAGACTCCTGCCTGATCTCGTCCAGCAACCTGTCCATCACCACTGCAAACAAGAAAGGGCTCAGAGCCGATCCTTGATGTAATACCACCTCCACCTTGAACCCGTCCGTTACTCCTGCCGCACACCTCACCGCTGTCACACTGCCCTCATACAGCTCCTGCACCATTCTTACATACTTTTCTGCCACTCCCAACTTCCACATGCAATACCACACCTCCTCTCTCGGAACCCTGTCGAATGCTTTCTCTAAATCCACCAAGACACAAAGTAACTCCTTCCGACCTTCTCGATACTTCTCCATCAACATTCTCAAAGCAAACATCACATCTGTGGTGCTCTTTCCTGGCATGAAACCACACTGCTGCTCGCTGATCATCCCCTCTCCTCTTACCTAGCTTCCACTACTCTTTCCCATATCTTCATGCTGTGGCTGATCAACTTTATACCTCTGTAGTTGCTACAGTTCTGCACATCACTCTTATTCTTGAAAATCGGTACCAGTATGCTTCTTCTCTCCTCAGGCATCCTCTCACTTTCCAAAATTGTGTTAAACAATCTAGTTAAAAGCTCCACTGCCATCTCTCCTAAACATTTCCATGCCTCCACAGGTATGTCATCTGGACCAACTGCCTTTCCACTCTTCATCCTCTTCATAGCTGCCCTCACCTCATTCTTGCTAATCCACCACACTTCCTGATTCACTATCCCCACATCATCCAACCTTCTCTCTCTCTCATTTTCTTCATTCATCAGCCCCTCAAAGTACTCCTTCCACCTTCTCAACACACTCTCCTTGCTTGTCTGCACATTTCCATCTCTATCCTTCATCACCCTAACCTGCTGCACATCCTCCTCAGCGAAGTCCCTCTGCCTAAGGAAGGAGATAAGGACTTGTATCAATGGGCTAATTGGTACAAGTCCTTTTCTCCTTCCTTCGTGTCTAACCTCTCATACAACTCGCCATGCGCCTTTGTTACTGCTCTTTGTCTTACGCCGTCTACTTTCTTCATCTCTCTTTGTTCATCTAACTTCTTCGTCGCCAACCTCTTCCTCCATATACTTTCCTGTACTTCCTCATTCCACTACAAAGTCTCTTTGTCTTCCCTCCTCTGTCCAGATGACACACCAAGTACCTTCCTAGTTGTCTCCCTCACCATTTTTGCAACAGTTGCCCAGTCATCCGGCAACTCTTCACTACCACCCAGTGCCTGTCTTAACTCCTCCCTGAACCCCACACAACAGTGTTCCTTCTTCAGCTTCCACCATCTGATCCTTGGCTCTGTCTTCACTCTCGTCACTGTCACCACCACCTTGCAGTCTCCAGTCTCTGTCAGATTGCACATCCTGCATAAGATATTGTCCACCTGTGTGCACCTTCCTCCACTCTTCTATGTCACCCTGTGTTCCTCTTATTCAAATACATATTCACCACAGCCATTTCCATCCTTTTCAGAAAATCCATCACCATCTATCCTTCCACATTTCTCTCCTTGACGCCATACCAACCCATCACCTACTCATCACCTCCATTCCCTTCACCAACATTGAAGTCTGCTCCAATCACCACTCTGTCCTCCTTGGGTACCCTCTCCACCACTTCATCCAACTCACTCCAGAATTCTTCTTTCTCTTCCATCTCACACCCAACTTGTGGGGCATATGCACTGATACCATTCTTTATCACACCTTCGATTGCCAGCTTCATACTCCTCACTCTGTCTGACACTCTCTTCACCTCCAACACACTCTTGACATTCTCTTCCTTCAGAATGACCCCTACCCCATTTCTCCCCCCATCCAACCAATGTTAGAAGAGTTTGAACCCACCTCCGATGCTCCTGGCCTTACTCCCCTTCCATGTGGTCTCTTGCACACACAGTATATCTACTTTGCTCCTCTTCATCATATCAGCCAGCTTTCTCCCTTTACCAGTCACAGTACCAACATTCAAAGTTCCAACTCTCACCTCCACACTCGTACCCTTCCTCCTCTCCTGCTGCCTCTGAACAGTCCTTCCCCCTCTCCTTCTCCTTCACACAGCTGTAGCATAGTTTCCACCGGCACCTTGCTGGCCAACAGTACTGGTGGCGGTCATTGGTAACCCGGGCCTCGACCAATCCGATATGGGAATATGATTTATGATCTGCATATTTGATTTGGCAAAGGTTTTACGCTGGATGTCCTTCCTGATGGAACCCTCCCCATTTATCTGGGCTTGGGACAGACACTAAGAATGCACTGGCTTGTGCATCCCCAGTGGCTGGGTTACTTTCATTCATTGCGTGTTCTCCCCATGTCTGCGTGGGTTTCCTCCTGGTGCTCCGGTTTCCTCCCACCATCAAAAGACATGCATGTTAGGGTTAATATTCCTGCCTGTGCCCTTGAGCAAGGCAATGGAAAGAAGGACGAGTTGGTCCCCGGGCACTGCAGCTGCCCACTGCTCCTATACAATAGGATGGGTTAAATGCAAAGCATCATTTCATTGTAACTGCACAACTGTACAATGACAAAATAAAGTGGCTTAAAAGGCGAGAAAACATAGCTCAGCCATGGGGAATGTTTTCTTGTTGTTTTTTATATAATTTCCAGCTGTGATTGATTAATATTACTCTTGAAATTGTATTTTTATAGCGGAGTTTAACATTCGAGACTGGCAGTTCCGCGTGGTGGCGAGGTGAATAAGGTGACATTTTTTATTTTAATTTTTTTTGGCTTATCCAGTGTCCTTCCAGTTCTCCTGTGCTGAGATCAGCAGTGAATGATTTGCTGGCTCGCGAAATACAATTGACTTCTTGTTTCCTTTCAAGACTCATACACGAATACATGTTTTGGTTTTGACACTGCCGCTGCCAGATCTGTCTTGACCGCAGGCGTGAGTCCTGCATGCATACGTTGACTTAGATTGGGCAGCGATGAAGAGCAGCGTTGGTTGAGCGAGATAAAGAGTGAATTAGGAGAGGGAGCGGCGACAGCAAGAACCAACGTCTTTCGAAGATTTTGAATCACCACAACCACGATAAGTTCTTCATCATACAGTCATAACTGTTAACAAAAAATTCTAGGCAGCTCAGCTTTAATTATGGAGCTCATGGTTATCAGACGATCAAGTGTCCCATAATTCTTTGTGACTTTGTCATCTCCATGGAAACATCTGGCCAGGGCAGACCACAAAGTGGAAGGCAAATTCAAATGTAATTTTTGAAAATGCAATGCTAAAATGTTTGTTGCATAGCGTATGACACTATCGGTGAAATAAATCTTGTATGTATTGCCATCCATCCATTATCCAAACCTCTTATCCTGCTCTCAGGGTCACGGGGATGCTGGAGCCTGTCCCAGCAGTCATTGGGCGGCAGGAGGGGAGACACCCTGGACGGGCCGCCAGGCCATTATTATTTGTAGATGCAGGTGGCTGGTGTGACAGAGGAAGATGCAGAGGACAAGGAAGAGATAGAAACAGATGATCCGCTGTGGCGACCCCTAACGGGAGCAGCTGAAAGTAGTATTAGTAGTAGTAGCAGTAGTACGAAAGTAAAACAAAATATCGGATTGATATCGGTATTGGCAGACAGCCAAACATGTGGTATCGGTATCGGAAGTGTTAAAAGTGGTATCGGGACATCTCTCGAATCAGTTATTACAGTCCAACAATCTTCCTACATTTCATCCTGTCTTTTAGGCTATAATTTTTTTTCAGTAGGAGGTACAAAATGAATGACGATTTAAGTAATAACTGATGTTGGAAAACATTAGCGTCTCAATTTCTGTCTGACTTTAAGGTTCATAGTAACACAGCATATTTTTTTTTAATCTCAACACTTTAATATATATTCACGTTCTAACGTTTTTGCGGATAACTCTTAACAGCATATGCAAAAAAACAGCACAAACCAAAGCTTATAAATATGCACAGATATTTCAAAACGTCCCATAACAGACATATACATAGCACTGGCAGATTGCTTTGGGTTAATGTTTCACTGACATATTTTCCCCCAACTTATTCCAGTTTCCAGTGTGGTCTGTCTGTTACTCCAAAACACAAGAAACATACAGTCTACTCACAGTAATATAAACTGGCTTTTCTTCAAGGCCCCAGTGCAGCATTCATGACAACACATTGGCCATCATCTAAGGAAATGCAGTATAATCTCATTACTGTTCAGTAGGCTGTCATGAAGTCTGGAGTCTCTCGTGCTCACTTGCCCTACACATGGTGATGGTAAATATCTAGTGACAAATCACAGTAAATAGGACATTTCAGAGATGATTCTAGCTAACACAGTTTGAAACATCAAATAGATAGACAGATGGTGTTACACTGCTTCATGGTGTGACCTCGTTTCAAATATTTACCCTTGTTGGTGGGATGGCTATCCCAAAGGGACAGTAAGCTGCGGTTTATCCCGCTACCATGTATTTCTGACAGTCTGTGAGTTGTACCTCTATTGACATGGTATGGTTTCCCAGCTTCAGTTTCCAAACACCTCTGATTGGAAAGCTGTGAAAATTTGAGGAGTTTTATTTATTTATTTATTTATAGATTTCTCCCCCCTTTTTCTCCCCAGTTGTATCCGGCCAATTACCCCACTCTTCCGAGCCGTCCTGGTCGCTGCTGCACCCGCTCTGCCGATCCAGGGAGGGCTGCAGACTACCATGTCTCCTTCCGATACATGTGGAGTCGCCTGCCGCTTCTTTTCACCTAACAGTGAGGAGTTTCACCAGGGGGACGTAGCGTGTACCCCCCAGTTCCCCCTCCCCCCCGAACAGGTGCAACTGACCAGAGGAGGCACTAGTGCAGCGACCAGCACACATACCCACATCCGGCTTCCCACCCGCAGACATGGCCAATTGTGTCAGTAGGGACGCCCGACCAAGCCGGAGGTAACACGAGGATTCGAACTGGCGATCCCCGTGTTGGTAGGCAACAGAATAGACCGCTATGCTACCCGGACGCCCCCTGATGAGTTTTTCTTGTCAATGTTTGGGAGAACCTCTCTCACATTCATGTGAGTGCCACATTTGAACAATATTAGTCAGACACAAACGCAAAGCTCTTGAAGAGAAGGTCAGCTGGTGAAGTGGTAGAAAATCTTTTAAAGGCATTATTTGGCAGTGACTTGTTCTGATTGCTTTTGTGTGAAGTTAGGTGCAGCTACTATTTATTTCAAATACGTCTATGGCATGCATGCATGTGTATCTGACCTGAGAGCAGAATCAAGGCAGGAAATGCTGCTCTTCGCTCATGGTATCTGCAAGTACCTTTTCAAATTTCCCCCACTGGGCTTTAGTGCAACTGACTACATCGTTGGAAATGAACAATGTTAAGTGAAATAAATAGTTAATGCCGAAAAGCTGAACAACTACTTCATAGTAGCACAAAACAGTTTTCACCGATAGGCTGGGCTTAGACCAAATGCCATTTTTCCAGATCCTCAACAAATATCTCCCCTCCCTTCTCTCCCTCTGTGATGATGGATTCACCCAACCTCTACCATTCACTCCGAACAGAGGATGAGGAGGGAGGGAGGGATATCTGTTCAAGGCGGCAAACGGCATGGCTCTGGGTCCATTTCACACAAACACACTGAAGAGAGGGAATTCTGACTGGTCCGGCTGCAGGAGGTCCACCAGGAAGCAAACCGTCCCTGACAGGCCTTCGAACAGGCTGTAAACACTGCTCACTGAGGACGAGCCCGCCTTGAATTCCTCTGTGAACAGGAACTCGGCAAACCTTTGTGTAGGAGAGAGGAGTGAGGAGACATTAACCAGAGTTCCTACGCTCATGAAAAACAGAAAAAGTCAATAAACTTGAAAAAACAATCTCCAGGCTGTGGAGAAGTTATGAAAAATTACATTTGTGTTGATGTTTTGGGGAAGTCACGGAAATTTGACTAAACCATTATCAATTGTTAAAGACTGACTTATTCTTCTTCTTGTTCCCTGTTTCCCAGGGGTCGCCCAGCGGATTTGATGGTGTCCATCGGTACCCTGTGAGGGCACAGCACCTATGCCGGTCTTGTCAATCCACATACTGATTTGGCAAAATTTTATGTTCGATGCCCTTCCTGACACAACCACTAACCCTATGGACGGGGGCACAGGTGAAGCGCTGGAAAGGTAAAGCGCTGTTAAAGACTGACTGATCAATTTAAAAATAAAAGGCACACGGGGATCGCCGGTTCAAATCCCGGTGTTAGCTCCGGCTTAGTCGGGCATCCCTACAGACACAATTGGTCATGTCTGCAGGTGGGAAGCCGGATGTGGGTATGTGTCCTGGTCGCTGCACTAGTGCCTCCTCTGGTCGGTTGGGGTGCCTGCTCGGTGGGGAGGGGGAACTGGGAGGAATAGCGTGATCCTCCCATGCGCTACGTCCCCTGGTGAAACTCCTCACTATTAGGTGAAAAGAAGCGGCTGGCAACTCCACATGTATCGGAGGAGGCATGTGATAGTCTGCAGCCCTCCCTGGATCAGCAGAGGGGGTGGAGCAGTGACCAGGACGGCTCAGAAGAGTAGAGTAATTGGCCAAGTACAGTTGAGGAGAAAAATGGGAAGAAATAAAATAAATATATAAATAAATAAAAGGTATCAGCAGGTGGAGTCGTTGCAGCGAGCCTTTAAAATTGTGTTGTGTGTGTGTGCATGTAACAGTTTGTCTCGTTATGTAAACATTAGCCTCCGCTGGCTAGCTTTCCTGTCAGTTGCCTGTCACTTTTGGTTGATGGCAGTGTACCGGACTGCCATTAACCGCTATGTTAATGGCAGTGTACCAGACAAGCACAGTTTACACAATCACTGACTTCAAATGGACAAGTACAAAATGTGGCTTGTAAGATTTGTCGAGAGTAGAGTGGTTCATATACAGTATTTGAAATAAAGACTTTCAGGGGGAGGGACCGCTCAGGTTGGACGGTTTGGAGACAAAGCAAGACTGAGATGGTTTGGACATATGTGGAGGAGAGATGCTGGGTATATTGGGAGAAGGATGCTGAATATGGAGCTGCAAGGGAAGAGGAAAAGAGGAAGGCCAAAGAAGAGGTTTATGGATGTGGTGAGGGAGGACATGCAGGTGGCTGGTGTGACAGAGGAAGATGCAGAAGACAGGAAGACATGGAAACGGATGAGCCGCTGTGGCGACCCTTAACAGGAGCAGCCAAAAGTAGTAGTAGTAGAGAAATATAGACTTTCCCATCATACCTATATAGTGTTAAAACATCTTTTTAGTTGTAACTCTAAAAATATAGCTTCTTTTGATCATGAAAATTAAGCTAAAAGTTATGGAAGAAGTTAAGGAGAAGTTGTTGAAAGCCACTGGTGAAGAAGTTAAGTCTGATTAGCTGGCATCGGTAAGAGCAATATAAAATACATTTGATCAAAAGGCGAGATGCGGCCGGTAAACAACAACATCTCGGTGTCCTTGCCTCTGAGCACGATAGATGTATTTGGAGTTCCCCGTGAGCCGATAGAGCAGCAGAAAGACGTAAGCGCTGCCTGCGACTCCGTGACAAATCCCCGGTCCTTTCTTCAGCAGGCCCTTCTGCCACACCAGCTCCCCACTGCGGATACACGTGTCCAGATACTGGGGTTTCTTGTTGATCAAATAGGCCTTGGCGAAAAGGTAAGCCACACCTGCAGATGGAGAGATGAGAGTGTGAATGATGTCTATGTTTTCATTCATCTTTATAAAACCTCTCGTTTTAACATTTGTATCTGCTTCTTTTGCATATTTTTGTATTTGGTTTGTTTTTATGCATCTAAACACTCTGTTGCACATTACAGTTTGCTGATTTGAATATATGATTATGTAGTATTGCATCGATTGTATTGTATGTAGTGTAAAATTAAGTATTATGTGTTGCAATAACATTTTATTCTATGCAACACAACTCGTCTCACTCATTATTCGGTATTGCTGTCTGTGACTGATCACAGCAGTAGAAAAGGCCAGCTGAAATCTACGTCTTTCCATGTGAGTTTTTGCTCGGCGTGCACGAAAAAGAGCGCACCCGGAGTTCCGTGGCACCAGTGCACCAGTTCATTCTCTCTCTCGATGATGGCTCCCAGCTCGGCAGGCCAGTTGCAGTTCTGCTCCTGATTCATGAGGAAGTCGACACTTTGCCACACCAGGTCTCTCTCCGCCCCGCTGAGCACGTCCTGGTAGCACAGCAGCATCTGCAGCACTGATGAAAGGCCATGGGCTGCACCTGACAGGAAGAGATGTGAGGTGGGGGGGGGGGCACATGCACCCGCCAAACCAGGCATGCAGGGAAGCAGCATGCCGAGCACGTGCAGACAGACAGAAATCTAAGCAGACAAGCAAAAAAGTGCATCAAACACACCTTAAGGATTTTTTTTTAACCTGTAAAAGCTACAGTCCTGAAGGTCATCGCTTTTGTTGAACATACTGACACCAGTGGCAACAATGGGAACTGCAGCGGTGTTTGACCACTAACCAGAGATCCATTCAAAATTATACAATAAGACATGGCTGAACCCGGGTTTTGACTGATGAGGATGATGTAATATCTGTTGGTAAAGGTCTTCTACCAGCTTGTTCAGTCATATCTGCTTATTAGTCGGTATACGACTGCACTTCTTTTTCAAACTTACCACTACCTCACCTATTCTTGGCTGCTATGATGAAAACATACAACTCTATGTGTCAAATAATGTTTTCCAGGATAGTCCTCCCCAACAGCAACCATTAAACTGAGCAAGTACAACAGCGCTCATGATTCGGATACAGTATTTGTGGGTTTGCTATTTTGTCTTATACTCACCGATGCTAAGAGGGTATCAAAAACCATGTTGAATGTGAATCTTGCATGCAAATCTTGCACACACAAAAAAAAGCTTGCATGTAAATCTTCAGGATCATAGCTTTAACTTACAAACTGGAGCTGGCGATATATACTTGACAGATTTGTTTTACAATGTTTTTGTTAAACAGCCTTGTCCTGATGATTTCCAGAACACTGGAGCTCCTGTCAAGTACATAAAGCAGCCACTGTCCAGCTCAAAGACCACTCGGGGGGGGGGGGTATCAATCAGGTCATATTCTACACACTGCCTTATAATGGGCATAGCTGGGTAAATACATGAAGAAATTAAAAAATAAAGCACTGTAAAGAATACAAGCTGATTAAATGTCAACAGTTCAAGTATCAAATCTTGCTACAGGTCAAAGCAGTGTGGTTTTGAGCTGCAGTAAATACTTGTTTTTCAAGACTTGGGTAAAACTGTTTGCCCATTTAAAGGTTAAAGGTTTGGTCGAATCCCAGAGAGCGATCGAGTCTCACACATGCTCCCACTGAAGAACGCAGGATACAAATCCAGAATGTAGGGCAGCCCTGACTGGCCTTCGTAATGCCGGACACATGCATGAGATCATGTCTCTCTGGGGGAGGGAAGTTGGCATCTGCATGTCCCTTCAGTTTTAAAGCTCATAAATATTTGAGGAAAAAAACAAGATACCCCCGATAATTCACTTTACTGTACGGGCATATTTTAACTGGGGGACACATGCAACACCCGTCATCATATGAGCCCATTTCAATTTAATCTAATTTAATTTAATGTGTCATGTTTCATTTCATTTTGCTTCAGCTTGCCCAGTGTCCTCATTTGTGAGACAGTTGCTGCATCCATGCAAATGTTTGCCACGGGGGCTATGCTTACTATTGACTTTGTGTTGGTGTGATAGATACTGTTGATCTCCAGACCCGACGGATCTCTTCGTCTGATGCAATTAAGGAAAAGGAAAGTAAGCTTCAAACACGGCAGCACACTGATCCTTCAACATTATCTCTCCTTGCATCCGTGTGTCCTCTGTGTGAAGACAGGTCCTGGAAGCTGTTATAATGTGAGGCTACAGGACAACATCTTCGCAAACGAACCGCGGGGTGAGACGGGCTATGCTAATTCATACTGGAGCTCACAGAGGACACAAGGATGACAAGGACAGAGATAGAGGACTGACAGGAGAATGCACCATGTCTCCCTCAGCAGCCTACAGATCCATTTGGGCTCGTCCGATCTTACCGAGGTACTCTGTTCCGTAGTAGGAGTACATGAGGGGAAAAGGTTTCCTCTTTCTCCTGGCGTACTGCTTCCCCGAATCAATGATGGCCTGGCAAATAGCCTTAATTTGCTCCTTGCTAAGAATCTGCAAAACAGTGAGGACACAGTTATTTAGCATGTAATCTGTAAACAGGCTGACTGAAATGACAATGTTGGGAAAAGCTACTGGAGAACCAGTAACAACGGAACATGTAACAACCAGTAACAACAGAACCATGATGTTAATTTCATGTTGCAGGATAAGGGAAGAAAGAGATGAGCCACGAAGGACTCATATTATATTATAATGATACAACTTTGCATTGACGCATATTTTATAAAGGATTTATAAGTGGTTAATAATTACCTTATTGGTTAATAAATGAGTAATTAATGCATTATAAATCAGTAACCAGCCATTCTAATACATTACTAAAAATATTTGTGGGGTGCCAAGTTCAAAGCTCACATTTGTTCAATAAAGACGAGTCTCTCAGAAACGAGGTGACCAGCGAGGACTGCTCATTCACTTCCTCATGCAAATAGCATGACTTGAACATTTCATGCAGTGCATTTCAGCAAAAGTCAATTTTCATACTGGAGCAACAGCAACTACAGTTACACTGGTTAAGTTTAGGGTTAAATTTAGGTAGAGGGTAGGTTAAGTTAAGGTAAGGTTGTGGTTAGTTGAGTTTGGCCATCTTCATCCAATGGTGAGAGAATAGCAGTGTCCAAGTACATTCTACACCCCCCCCCCTTTTCTCTCCACTTGTATTTGGCCAATTATCCTACTCTTCCGAGCTGTCCCGGTCGCTGCTCCACCCCTTCTGCTGATCCAGGCAGGGCTGCAGACTACCACATGCCTCCTCTGATACATGTGGAGTCGCCAGCCGCTTCTTTTCACCTGACAGTGAGGAGTTTCACCAAGGGGACGTAGCGCGTGGAAGGATTACGCTATTCCCCCCTGCCCCAACCAACCAGAGGAGGCGCTAGTGCAATGACCAGGACACACACCCACATCCGGCTTCCCACCTGCAGACACAGGTGTGTCTGTAGAGACGCCTGACCAAGCTGGAGGTAACACGGGATTCAAACCGGCGATCCCCATGTTGATAGACTGCTACGCTACCCGGACACCCCCTACATTCTACATTCTTAAAGAATTTAGTGTATATTGCCTACGATTGGGGCACACTATTCAATACATGGAATGCAGTATGCACTGTGTACTACATAAGTTATGTAGGATGGACTCACACCGAGTGACCCTTCATAACAACAGAAGAACTTTGTGGCTTTTGCTACATCCGTCTCAATTTAGCCATAGCGCTTTATTTATGCTAAAAACATATTTTATCATTAAAGGGTTAAAAAATATATGTTGAGTTTGCCATCATTGGCAGCTGCGTTGTCCGCCATATTGCTTTGGGAAAATTTCCAGTCATTTCCATGGAAACAGCAAAACCTTATGGGACGGTCACTTAGTGACCATGAGCTCTATACATATCTTCATCTATGTAGTATGCATGCACATACATTTCACTTACTAAATGTGTGTGCTAACATCATGCATGCTAAACTTTACACACTATAAGTGTAAACAACTGGGGCACAGCTCATGTCCAACTGGGGCAAAGCTCATGTCCACGGAGACCATGGATCCATGATGGAGACTCACCCCAAATGGGCTCCTACTACCTGGCAACCCAAAAAGTATTTTTATAAATATATCTTATTACTGATTCTAACGAGTAATAAATGAGTCATTAATCATTAATAAAGTGATAAATAACCAATTATAAAACAAGTTTAAACTATGCCCCAATGTGAAGTGCAATACCACTAGACACACCAGTAAGTTTCATTACTCTTTTTTTTTTGTTCATTCCACACAACGTCAGTTTTCAATTTGGTACAGAGGAACAAAGCTATGGAATAAAAACATGAACAACTTTCAAGCAACCGCATCGCTCTCAAATTTAAAATGCAGGTCTTTCATTACCGGTCTGTCATATCATGATAGCCATCCCCCCCCTACCACCCCTCTCCCCCCTCTCTCTCTCTGTGATGAAGGACTTGTTCATTGCGTATTATAGTAGTTTAGTCCCTTGATAGGGTTGTGGGGATCAGCCAATCAGCGCCCTTGTTATTAGATCAGATGACGAAGGAAACTCATGAGGGTGCGATATAATTGGCTATCAAGTTGCCGTGAGGAGTGAGAGGATTCAAGATGGACTTTATAAATACTCTTTCAAGACGGTTATAGAGCTCTTCCCATTCTAAAGTGTGTGTGCGTGGCGTGCAGCCAGTCAACCACACACACACACACACACACACACACACACACACACACCAGTTGGTATCAATAAACATCCTTGAAGATAACATCCTTGCATTCTTGCCAATGCACCACAGTGGTTGCACACTCCCAACCAGTTACAGTTACAGTCTGAGGTAGCAATCAATCCTTCATTACATTTGGTCCTTCGAGCCGGATAGAGTGACCGATGTGGCGAGTGAAGATGTTTCCATATGATAGAAGTGAAGTAACGTCACTGGCTGATACCCGCCCCAAACATCAGATACGTCCACCGGCCTGGGTTGCTGACTACGACGTCTTCCTGCCTGCCATCGAGAGACCTCCCCCTGCTGCAGCACTCTCAGAACAGTGCCCCCAACAGATGCAGGAGTCCTACCACAGTTCTGAGAGGACTGCTGAGATGCCATCTCTCACCCCCGTTCTTTGATCAGTGGAGTCCAGTGACTGGTGCCCACCCAAAGTATCCCAGGGAGTCAGTGTACTCGGGACCCCAGCACCAAAGCACCCAAGACCCCCTGTATCTCCGATCAACATCAGAGGCTTCAACTGCAATACTGGAGGCACTGCAACAGATCAGGGAAGACAATCAGAGGCTTCAACTCACCATAATAAAGATACAAAAGTAGCTTGATGCAAGCAGAGGGCCAAATCCAAATTCTACAGAGGACCACTTCCTCCCCCAACCTCCTCTATGGTGCACAGCCCACTCGTACAGCCTTCAGTGTATGCTGCTGCTCTCAGCCTGCCATGCCCAGCACCACAGGCCACTGTTAACCACCCATCAGTGCCTGCGCATGCGACCATCAAAGAAGAAATGGACAATGGAGACTGGTCACCCCCCCCCCCAGTGGCGGAGGAGGACACGAAACCTCAGCCCACCACTATCCCACTGTCCACAGATCTTGTGGTGGAGTTGACTGCATGCCCCAAGAGGATGGGGATGACTCCAGAGCAGCCGCTCAGCCACCCGATGCCTGAATACTACAAGCCTTATGCCGAGTCAGTTGTATCAGGTCTTGTGGAGAGGTCACACCATCTGACAGAGCCACCAGTCTGCACACATAGATGACCTTCTCCATTACCCCCACCACTAGACCCCCTTGATGACCAGAGACATGAGGACTTTCACTCCAGCTGACAGACAGAGTGTATATCAGGGCCCTCAACCCACCATCCCAGACTTCAGTACGGGGGAACCACGTGAGTTTGCCAGGATAAAGATCCCCCTTCGAGAACCTTCTCCCTAGGGACGTGATGGAGAGGTTTAAATATCAGATTCAAATTTAAATATCAACCCCACCAGCTGGCTTTAAGGCACATTGCAGACTTAATGGAGGCGCCCAACATCCGTAGCCATAACACAGCTGCTTTTAAAAAGATTTGCCCTCAGAGTGAGAGCCTTGGTGGGCATGCTTGACCATCTGGAAGAGAAAGGCCATGTTGAGCTCCAGTGTGGGTCCCACATCTCTAGGCTGATGTCCAAGCTCCCACAAGACATGCGAGCTGAGTTTATGAGGTACTTGCACCCCCTCCGCATCCGTGTCCCTACTCTGCTAGATTTCGCCGACTGGCTGGAATTCGAGCTGAAGATTCAAGAATATGGTTACGAGGCTCGGCACAGAGGGAGCGAAGACAGCACAGAGGCGAAGAGGGAGAGACGGAAGGACTCAAAGTCTGGTAGGCCAACCACAGTCCTCCATGGGGCTGAACAGACTTCAAGCGGTGTTGCCGCCCAGAGTCCCCATTCACCAGGGCCAGTCCACAAGGTAAAGTCATCCTGTCATGCTCATACTGTGCCAATGCCCAGCACTACCTGAACCAGTGCACTAAATTCAGCCAGTTTATCACTGAGCAGCAGAGTGCATGGGTCAAGAGTAACAGATGGTGGTGGCGTTGTGGCTGCTCTCACCAGGCCGCACAGGGCAGACTGAAGGCCTGGAGTAAGAGATGTGACAGCAGACATCTGGAGGCTCTCCATGACCTCAACACTAAGCCAGCCCCAGAGAGAATGCCTCCTGCCTAGTGAGTACAACCAATGAAGTGCTACACCTAGATAGGAAGTCTGGCTACATACAGTAAGGTGCTCTTGAATGTGACCAAGGTTGTGCTACATAATGGAGATCAGGCCATGGAGACCTACGCAATACTAAACGACGGATGAGAGTGGACTATGCTTCTCCAGGACACTATTAAGGAGCTAAAACATCAAGGGGAGCCAAAGCACCTTGCCTCGAGGACCGTGCACCAGGATTCCAAGAGTTCTGCATGGTATGTCTGAGGATCTCAAGAGTTCTGCATGGTATGTCTGTCTCTTTTTCCATTTATCCTGCCACTCATCCCCAAAGGACTTTCAAGATCCAGTGAGCCTTCACTGCCAATCAGCTGGGGCTGGCAGAGCACCCACAGCCTGTCAAGATGCTCCAGCGCAAATATAAAAACCTAAAGGGCCTCCCCCTGCAAATGCTGGATCACGTCCATCCCATGGTCCTCATTGGGTCGGACTACCCTTATCTAATTACCCCAGTAGAGCCGGTTTGGCTGAGACCCCCTGCAGGACCAGCTGCTGTGAAGACTAGGCTGAGCTGGACCATCCAGGGCCCTAGTCAAGTCAAGTCAAATCAATTTCATTTGTATAGCCCAATATCACAAATTACAAATTTGCCTCAAGGGGCTTTACAGCAACACATCCTCCTGTCCTTAGACCCTCGCATCAGATAAGGGACAACTCCCTAAAAAACAAAAAACAAAAAAACCTTTAACAAGGAGAAAAAATAGGAAGAAACCTCAGGGAGAGCAACAGAGGAGGGATCTCGCTCTCAAGACAGACAACGTGCAATGGATGTTGTGTTTACACAATTTACAGAATACAACATTGAAAGAGGATAATAGAATTATAAAATTTATGAAGAATATGATGCGCAGGATGCCAAGCAGTGTCCAGACGCCACCGGAATAGCCCAGGAACCAAGCCATGCGACCAGCATCACCATGTAAAAAAAAGAAAGAAAGAGAGTTGCATCTCCAGCCACAGCAGTATCTGCTTAAAGCCACACAGTCGCCCTCTGATGAGGTCCTTCATCATGTGGAGAAGCTATGGCAATTGGACGTGTTGCCCTACAGGAGTGAAAGGATGGTGACACGATCAAGGAAAGACCAAGAAGCAGTGCACCTGCTGGAAACCAGAACAGTGAGGGTGGACATTGACGGAATACATCGTTATGCCACCCCCCTGCTGCGCCTGAAGAACATGCCCTATTTCCGTACCCCCAAGGATGCTGTAATGTAACACCTGATGAAAGACTCAACACGAGCAGCAGCCTGTGGGGCAGAAATCTTGAAACTGGAACATGCTGGGTATGTAAAGAAGATAGCAGAGGAGGAGCTGAGTAGGTCAACTGAGTCCTGGTTTATCCCCCTCCACATGGTGAATCACAATGGGAAAAACAGAATCGTATTCAACTGCTCCTTCACATACAAGGGCCATAACCTGAATGAGTTGCTACTACCAGGCCCCACTCTGATCTCCAGTCTGTTAGGTGTCGTGTTGAGATTCAGAGAGCATGTTATCACTATCAGTAGTGACATTAAAGGCATGTTCCACCAGGTCAGGTTGCTGCCAGAAGATAAACCCCTGCGCCGTTTCTTGTGGAGGGACCTGAACAGTGAGGCACCACCCAACATCTACGAGCAGCAGGTCCTCCCCTTTGGAACCACATGCAGTCCCTGTTGTGCAACGTTTGCACTACAGAAGCATGTGGCAGATCACAGCCAGCCAGAGGAGGACATCCAGGTGACTATCAAGCAGTACTTCTATGTGGATAACCACTTACAAAGCCTCTCCTCCCACACAACAGCCAGGCAGCTGGTTGACAAATTGAAGACACTGTTAGCCACAGGTGGGTTTGAGCTACACCAGTGGGTTAGCAATGTCCCAGAAGTCATCAGTCACCTGCCGAAGGAGAGGAGATTGGAAAGAAGAGAGTTATGACTCACGGAATCAATGGCAGATCCACAGGAGCTCGCCCTTGGACTCCGATGGCTTTGTGTATCGGATACACTTGGCTACAAGTGCCTCACTGACCATCCCACACCGACTATGAGGAACATTTACAGTACACTAGCTAGGCTCTATGATCCACTCGGTTTCCTTGTTCCCTTCACCACGATGGCCAAAGTCATTGTGCAGCACCTAAGGGCCAGGGAGAGAGAATGGGATGACCCGTCCCTGCCAGATGACACCCTCAAGGTGTGGCTTACCTGGGAAGATGAACTGCAACACCTTCAAGAAGTTGTCCTGCCACAATGCTACGTTAGCCCCCCTCTGGACCACCCCAGCTCTGTCAGAAGCCTCCACATGTTCGTTGACGCATCTGAGAAGGCCTACAGCTCAGCTGCGTACCTGCACACTGAGGGCCCAGGTGGGAAGGTGGAAGTAGCTTTCCTGTCAGCACGGTTGAGAGTGGCCCCCAAACACCAGCAGTTGATGCCACAGTTGGAGTTATGTGCAGCACTTACTAGTGCCCAACTCGCAGCGCTGTTGCAGCTCTGGACAGACTCCACCATGGTTCTCACATGGCTCCAGACAGACTCTTGTAGATTTAAGGTTTTTGTGGGCACCAGAGTAGCTGAGATCCAGGAGCTGACTGAAGCCAAATCCTGGAGGTACGTGGACTCTGCAAACAATCCTGCAGATGACATCACCAGTGATAAGATCCTAAGGGAGCTGGCAGGGAAGAACTGGTGAAGCCACGGCCCAGCATTCTTGCGCCTGTCACCTCATCATTGGCTCACCAAGCCAAAAGCTGAGCCTCTGGATGGCACTGAGCAGCATAAGGCCACCTTCTGCGATTCTATCATCACTGCTCCTCTTCCTCATCTACTTGACGCTAGCCAGTTTACATGTTTCAGGGACACGGTAGAAGCTGTTGTGCGGTCACGTCACAGGGCGGCAAGTAACCAGTCCACTCCAGTTGTAAAAGACTATCAGGAAGCTGAAAGAGACCTGCTGAGACAAGCCCAGGGAGACTGCTTCGCTGAGGACCTTCAGCACCTGTCAGACAGCAAACCTGTACCCTCCACCAGCCAACTGAAGCTGATCCAGGTTGGAGGTAGACTGCATCGTTGTGACTTGTTGGACCCAGAGACCATTCACCCCATAATCCTGGACCCAGCCCACCAGGTGACCAAACTCATCACTCCGGATGCTGACCAAGATCTCTGTCATCCCGGCTTAGAGTGACTCTTCGCAGAACTCTGTCAAAGGTACTGGATCCTCCATGGAAGAGAGACTGTAAAGCGGCACCAGCACTCCTGCCCTGATTGTCAGAGATGGACGGTGAACCCTGTGGTACCACATATGACAGACCTACCCCCTGCGGCTGCTGAAACCACCTTTCTTCTCCACAGGCATGGATTGTTTTGGGCCCTTCGTGGTCAAAGTTGGACGGCGCAATGAGGCATACTATTTAAGTGCCTCGTCATCTGCACTGTCCATATAGATGTCCTGAGTAGTCTGGACCAGGATTAATCCCTGATGGCCCTCCACTGTTTCATCTCACACAGGGGAAAACCAGTGGAGCTTCTATCAGACCAGGACACAAATTTCAAAGGAGGTGAGACGGAGCTCCATGACTCATTCAAAGCTTTGCACCCCACTCTACAGTCTGAAATGGCCAAACATCAGGTCAAGTTCATATTCAGTCCTCCAAGTGCACCTCACTTTGGTGGCATATGGGAGAGGGAAATTAAATCGAGCTGCTCTGCGATCCCAATGCAGACTGTAACAGAAGAAGTTCTGCGCATGATACTGGTCGAAGTAGAGGACATTCTGAACTCAAAGCCCCTGGGGTATGTATCCAGTGACATTGTAGACCAAGACTCAGGTACACCACACCTGCTCTTGATGGGGTGGCCTGACCCATCACTGCCTCAGGTGGTGTACAGAGTCCTAGCTTTTAAGCCATCGTCGCTGGAGACACACAGGTCTCAGCTGACCAATTCTGGAGGAAATTTATCAGATACTACCTTCCAGCCCTGCACACACGCACCAAGTGGCAGAAAGAGACGGCCCCCCTACAACCTGGCATTGTGGCCATGATCGTGGACCCACAGCTCCCGAGGGCGTTTTGGCCTCTTGGTCGCATCGCCAAGGTCCTTCCTGGTGCAGATAGGAGGATCAGGACAGTGGAAATCCGGGTGAACGAGAGGAACTACACCCGGTCAGTTGCCCGTCTCATGCTACTTCCTGCCGTACCTGAGACAGCACCAGAGACCACCAGTCCTTCTCAGGGACAGCAAATTTGACTGTGCAAATTTGGGGGAGGCTGTGATGAAGGACTTGTTCGTTGCGTATTATAGTAGTTTAGTCCCTTGATAGGGTGGTGGGGATCAGCCAATCAGCGCCCTTGTTATTAGATCAGATGACGAAGGAAACCCATGAAGGTGTGATATAATTGGCTATCAAGTTGCCGTGAGGAGTGAGAGGATTCAAGATGGACTTTATAAATACTCTTTCAAGACGGTTATAGAGCTCTTCCCATTCTAAAGTGTGTGTGCGTGGCGTGCAGCCAGTCAACCACACACACACACACACACACACACACACACACACCAGTTGTTATCAATAAACATCCTTGAAGATAACATCCTTGCATTCTTGCCAATGCACCACAATGGTTAAACACTCCCAACCAGTTATAATTAGTCTGAGCTAGCAATCCTTCATTACACTCACTCTCCCTCTCTCTTGCATTTTATGTTTGTTGTTTTGCTTTCTTTTGCGTATGTTTTTTTTCTTCTGTAATTTTTCGTCAATCCCGGAGGGACTTCGTATAAACACGTTGGGTATCCTTCCTCCCCTGAACCTTTTTTTTTTGCACTTATCATTAAGTAAATGATAATAATAATAATAGATTAAAAACGTGCAGGGGAGGAAGTGCGTCATGATAACTAAGTTTTTTTTAATAATCAACTTTTCTTTTGACTGCGTAATTAAAACAAACGTGAACATAATACAATTTCCCACACTCATGCCCACCTCTATGCCCAGCTTCTGTTTGAGAACCAGTGCGGCGCACAGGTAGCCGGCGCGCCCCGCGAACAGCTCGTCGGAGCCGCACTCCAGAAAATGGATGGGCGCGCACACTTCCCACAGGGTACGGAACTTGGTCAGCGGCTTGACGAAGTCCGCCAGACCCAGAGCCTTGTAGATCATAGCGGCCACCGCGTAGATGCCTGCCCCGCCGAGGAGGAAGGCGACGCGCATGTTCTTGTCCTGCTCCGCGTCCACGTATCTCAGCGACACGTCGATGATCTGCTTGGCCGTCCTGAGGTACGCGTCTCTCTGCTCGGAGAAGTACGCGCACTCGGTGACATGGAAGAGCATGTACGCCACCCCGGCCGGGCCGTCGTACAGACCTCCGTCACAGTCACCGGCGTCCATGGGGACCCTTCTCAGTATTTTGTCGATAGTGGCTGTGACCGCAGGTACCACCGTGCCCGCATCCTGGCCCGGGAGAAGCGCACCTTTGTAGTCGGAAAACCGGTTGGCGAAGCAGCGGTTGTTTTCCATCCCCGACGGAGACGAGACGCCAATACCAAACCTGCCCAACAACGTGTTACGATAACCGAGGATGGATGAATGGACGGATAGATGGGTGGATGGATGGATGCGAGGGGGGGGGGGCGTTTGATTTTTCATCCAATAATCCCGAACCATCGGGTGTGAATCGGTGGGGTGTGCACCCGGAAATAAACATTTCAGCCTTACACTGGTTGGTGGGGATTTGTTGCCCCATTTTTCACCCCAAATGTCGCACATCAAATGCCAGATCATTAAACCTTAGAACCGGCTGAATAAATTGTGTGAAATATCAAGCTGCATAATAATAAGGTTTTATGACTGCGGGGATTTAAAGGGTGCAGCTAAATGAAAGAGAGGTTGAAAATTCTCGACATATGGGATGCCAAAGGCAGGCTGGGTTCAGAGGTGCTCTTAGGCATAACCGAAAAGGGCTGAGTAGCGATGGCATCATATATGTTGTTTTGTTTTGTGTGTGTTTTTTTACTGCATTTGCACTTGTCACTTCTTAAATTGAACTGTATATTGCCATCGTATCAGTATTTTGCGCAGTATTACCGGCGTATTGGCGCACATTACATCTATCAGCGTGTCAGCCACGGAAAGACGTGCGAGAGGTTCACATGAAGGCATGACATCTGGCAACGGCATAGCCTATAGGGGTTTCTTCGACCCAGGGTTCTTTGTGTCACGCAAATGTGTGAGGAGGGGATGCTGAACCCCCCACAACACCCTTAACAGCAGTGAATTTGTGCTTTTACGTGAAGAACACGGAGGCGTCCTAAGTTACACACTCAGACCAGTAGATGGCGCACACACCCAGGCTACTGCATTCACGGATGGGCCACTGAACAAACTTGTAAGACGCCAACCAGCTTCATATCCGACATACTTTTATAACTTACGTCATCACATCAAATCAATCAGCTTTTCACAATTTTTAATGATGATCAAACCGCTGCATTTGATCATTTAATTCAATTTTAAGAGAAAAGGGCAAAGCAGGTCAGGGAATGTATTTCCTTGATGGAGCACTTTACATCATCTTACAGTGCTGTGATTACAACCATTCCCCAATCCTCTGAATAGTACACATGGCCATTGTAACTCTAGTTAATGGTCATGGCAATTTGCATATGAAACCGATCGTTGTTTCTGGTCCTTATGCCACTGCACTGGCACTTAGATGAGCTATGAAACGTTTCTGTCACTAAACGTTGTGTCCAGATGAACCGATTCAACCTTGTGTTAAACAATCTAGTTTAAAAACTCTTTAAAACTGTCTCTTTAAAAACTGTCTGCATGACGGAACACGATTGCCCAGCTACAACTTAAATTGCCTGTTTTTATAAGGAGATGGACACCAGTTATTAGCTATCTTAGCTAGGAAACTTGTATAGTACTGTATTGCTTTGATGTATAATTTATGTAGGTATGTATGTCTGTGTTCTATCCATGTATGGTGTTATGTCATCTATACGTACTTGTATGTCAAGTGAAGCCCAGTTCCCAAGGTGATTATGTTCTGCATTGCTAATTGCCTGTTAACTTACATGACTGGCAATAAAGTTAAAAAACAAAACTCCACTGCCATCTCCCCTAAACACCTACATGCCTCCACAGGTATGTCATCTGGACCAACCGCCTTTCCACTCTTCATTCTCTTCATAACTGCCTTCACTTCCTCCTTACTAAGCCACCACACTTCCTGATTCACTATCCCCAAATCTTCCAACCTTTTCTTTCCCTCGTTTTCTTCATTCATCAGCCCCTCAAAATACTCCTTCCACCTTCTCAACACACTCTCCTCGCTTGTCAGCACATTTCCATCTCTATCCTTTATCGGCCTAAACTGCTGCACATCTTTCCCAGCTCGGACCCTCGGTACAAGTCCTTTTCTCCTTCCTTAGCGTCCAACGTCTGATACAACTCACCATGCACCTTTTAAAAAACACAAACACAACACTGTAAAATGGTGACAGATGTACCCCCCCCCCAATTATTCCCCGATCCTCTGTAAATAGTACACATGGCCATTGAAACTAGTTAATGGTCACGGCAATTTGCATATGAAACCTATAGTTGGTTTCTGTCGTTAATGCATCTGTGCTGTTTACAAGGGTGGAGACTGAAGAAGCCACAGATGAGTGAGGAAAACGTTGTGTGAACTGATTCAACTTTCTATGCTTTCCTTACCTGGATTATTGAGCATGCATCAAGACAGTGGAACGAAATTTGCTCGCATACTGAATCTAGGTGAGACGTTATTAGGACTCTCTTTAAGGTATGCGGAAAAAACGAATCAATGTTCATGCATAGCCTACACTTTAACGTAAAGTTTGTATGTCTGCCATGAAGAATTTTTTGCCGCCGGCTGTTTGAAGAAATAACTTATTTCAAGGATCAACTTTGCAAATAATCCCCCTCAAAGAAGACGAAATATACATAAAACATCGTGTACCAAACGTTCTTGTCTCCTGCGCACTCTTCTTTTAACAAATCTTACTGTTTCCCTCCTCAGTGAAATTCAGTGTGTCAGCAAAGTTTTATGGACCCTGGAGGTTTTCGTCTAGACATAACAGACCCACCTGACGTGATTTAAAGACAAGCGTCTTGTACCCAGGCTTATTCCTGTTTTTAAAGCGGAAGGACTTTTGTTTTTTGTTTTATTATGAAGTAAATTTTGATAGAATGACACCATCGGCGTTTAGATTGGTTCCCTGTAAGCCTCGCCATGCACTTTCGGACCGGAGGAACTTTTTCCGTTCTAATAACTCGTTGGAGGAACTAGCCCCTTCTCCTTCTTACGGCCACACCACAGGAACTAGGAACGCCGTCTCAGGGACTTTCTTTGCCCCTATCGCAGGATCTCCTAGGACAAAAGGAACCTTGGGTGACAAGTTCACGCCGATTGGTCCAGACGTAAGTGTACGTTGAGAGACTTATCTTTATATGGTCGGGTACTATTATCCAAAGCAGAAGGAATATCCAGATCTGAATATTGTAACGATCACGGATGAATAGGCTCGGTAGCCCTTGGCTAACGGGTCGGATCTATGGCGACAGAATAGTGCCAAAAAGAACTCGCGCGATAAAACATGCATTCGGGCGTATTATATTATTTCACACACGTAGATATTAACTGCGAGCGCGCAAATTATCTCTGTCGCCATATGGATCCTTTAGTCGACTGGTTAACGTTGTCGACCGTGATGCGGGAAATCCGGGTTGGCGTCCCGGATGCGGCGATTCCCGCGGCTCCCACCCGAATTCGCTACATTGGTGTCAGAGGTGGGTCCGGCCGGAGACGCCCTTCCCGAAGGAAGGGGGAAATGTAACGATCACGGATGAATAGGCTCGGTAGCCCTTGGCTAACGGGTCAGACCCTTTAGTCGACTGGTTAACGATGTCGCCCGTGGTGCGGGAGCCACGGGTTCGCGTCCCGGCTGTGGCGGTCCCCTCCATCGGATGCGCCTCTCGAAGGAGGGGGGTAATGTAACGATCACGGATGAATAGGCTTGGTAACGGGTCGGACCCTTTAGTCGACTGGTTAACGTTGTCGCCCGTGGTGCGGGAGCCACGGGTCCTCCTATCTGGTTGTGAAGGGGATCCGCCACATCTGAACAGCCTTTTACAACCCTGCTGCGAACAGGTGTAGGTGTGTGTGTGTGTGTGTGTGTGTGTGTGTGTGTGTGTGTGTGTGTGTGTGTGTGTGTGGAACGGCTGAATCAATCACTGAAAAATTGAGTAAGGGCCCACCTGGCACAAGGGTGCACACTCACCACCAGCCTCCTCCAGATGCTGCCACATTACTGGGCCACCCGACACGCCACCACAGGAGTCTCCCCAGCTTCCCCCATGCTGGGGCGGGAGCTCCAGCTACCTCTGGACAGGCTCCGCCCTACACCGGTTCAGGCCCCAGTCCACCCAGTTCAAGCCACAGTTGCCACACGCCAACGCCTGATTAAGAATCGCTTCGACGGGGCCTGACATGCCAGACCATCTGCCATCACCGTCTCGGACTGGGTCAGGATCCGGCAACCCTACCGTGACAATAAGCTCCGGTCGTTCTGGTCGGACCCTGTTCAGGTCAGCCAACAGCTTGGCCCAGATTCATTCAGACTCGCCGACGGCACTCGCGGGCATGCTAGCTGCCTGCGTAAGGTGCAGCCCCCCCCCCCGGCCCGAGACTGAGTGTGCCCCGGCTGCACGGTTTGATGCTGCAGCAACACCAACCCCCTAGCCCCTCTAGCCCAGCCTGACGTAGTGGGGCCACAACCAGTAGTTGCTGTACCCAAAGCCCTGCCCGGTCAGGGCACACAGCAGGCCCGGGCACCTGCGTGACTTTCAGACTGAGTACCACTCCTACGTTATGGGAAGGGGGGGGGGGATCTGGCACTGTTATGATCGTGCATTGTTTTACGTTAATTCCAGTGTTGAGTTTACATCACCTGTTTGCTTGATGGTGAGTTCGGTATGTTGATTAAATGGAGTAGGTTCAGCTCCAAAGACAGCTCCGGTTTTGTCTGTTATTTCAACATAACAGTGAAACCAATATATTGAAAGAGAAGTGCTCTAACAAAAATATTAGGAACACACTTAGTGGTGTCACTGTCCCATCTTCTAGATGTTTTTGGTCCTCATTATTTAATGATATACAGTGGAAGAAAGCATGGACAGTTTGTGATAAAAACTGTATCAATAACACATTTAAGGAAGTGTCTTTCAAGATATTGCATAGAATTTATCCAGTAAAGCTTGTGTTAGAAAGATTCAGACTTGATATTGATTATAAGTGTGATTTTTTGGGACTTTTTTGGGACCCATCTATTCTTCCAGTGTGTGTGTGTGTGTGTGTGTGTGTGTGTATGTATATATATATACAAGAATGTTCTGGACTGATGTAGCCAACTTTCTAAAAAAAGAGACAACATGAATATTGAAATAGATATGTTTGATGTAATGCTATATTTTAGTAAAGATAAGATTGGAAATAACATGCTGTATATCATACAGCTAGTTATTATTTTTGGAAAATTCCATATCCATAAGAAAAAATGGTCAGGAACTAAGCCAAATTTCCGACACGTTATTAATGAATTTAAACAATATAGCACCGTTTGATTTAATCTTAAAAACAAAAAAGCTATTAAGACCTTCAAATCACTAGGTGAATTTAATACGCTGCATATAACAGAAACTCGGGCATTGTAAAATGTAATATTATTTTTTTTGTTTTCTATTGTAACCGGTTATTTTCTTGCCCGGTGCGGGATTCGATACGGGGTATTCTGCACCACAAGGCGACATCACTAACCGCTCGGCTAAAGGGTCGGACCCGTTAGTCTTATTAGCAGTTTACACTATTGTCATTGTCTTTGTAAAACGTGTTCATTAATGAAAAAAAAAGTGTACGTTGATTGGTCAACCGGCAACCGTCATTTTTAAAAACGTTAGCCGTGTACATAACTGCCCTTTAACGGTCGCCTTTAAAACGGGAACAAAACACGGTAAAATGGACCGACAATCAAGTCCGGGCTTTACTGAGCTTATATCAACCGGACAGTCTAGATTCGCACGTCTCCTTTCCATCTCCGTCATTATTATGAAGCCCCACGACACACAACAAACACACGGCTCCGACCCGATCACGGCGTCCGCCATCTTGTTGTATGTCGCGCAGGATGACGTAAACGTTTCTTCTTCTTTCAGCTTGTTCCGTTTCTCAGGAGTCGCCACAGCGGATTTTACAGGGTCCATCGGTACCTTGTAAGGGCACAGCACCAATGGCGGCCTTTGTTAACCCGGGCCTCGACCGATCCGGTATGGTCTTGTTAATCCGCATAATGATTTGGCAAGGTTTTTTTTTTTTACGTCGGATGCCCTTCCCGACACAACCACTAACCCTATGGACGGGGTTATGACGTAAACGTTTCTATTCATACATATTTTCGTACATACTTTACGTTGACTTACTGAATCACTTACGTCATTTCAGCGTCCCTGGCGCCGCGAATGCGAACAGAAAAGAAGCCCTTGAAGGTTCGCGGTTCCTCTCAACAAGTCTCCAGAACCGTCTTGTTTCCCGCGAAAACGAAGTCTCGATTTACGGCACAGAGGAAGTCCGTCAAGCATTGCGCAACCAAACGCGGAGCGCATGCGCAAGGTTGACTCAGCTCGGGGAGCGACAGAGAACAGCGTTGCTAGAAGAGCTCTGCTGTGACTATTTTGTCACTGCAATATAAACAACACACACACATTTCGGAATAATAAAAAAAATTCACAATACTGTACTAAATGGTCCCTATTGTTATTATTATTATCTGGGTAGACCCAGAACTCGCTAGAGGGAGTACATGTCCAATCTGACCTGGGAACGCCTTGGGATCCCCCAGGAGCAGCTAGAGGGCATTGCTGTCTGGAGTGCCCTACTTCGCTTGCTGCCACCACGACCCGACCCCGGAGACCCCCGATGAT
The DNA here is from genome assembly GCF_029633865.1 of Lampris incognitus. Classification (NCBI taxonomy): domain Eukaryota; kingdom Metazoa; phylum Chordata; class Actinopteri; order Lampriformes; family Lampridae; genus Lampris; species Lampris incognitus. Next base: position 10,291,207 of record NC_079221.1, on the reverse strand, counting down.
GAGATGAGATTATTATTATTGCTATTGGCCATACTAAATTGTCCCTAGGTGTGAATGTGTGTGTGTTGGCCCTGTGATGGACTGGCGGCCTGTCCACAGTGTCTCCCTGCCTGCCGCCCAATGACTGCTGGAATAGGCCCCAGCATCCCCGCGACCCTGAGCAGGATAAGCAGTTTGGATAATGGGGGGGGGGGGATATCACAGACTTTATTACACAATAAACACAGCTTGAATACATCTCCTTTGTGAACTTTTTCAAATATGCAAAACTTTTTTTCAATATTTGAACCATCATGACATGAACAAAAAACATCCAACATATTTTCTTCAAAGAATTACAAGAATTTATAAAAATCTTGTAAAACATTTGCAGCATTGGAACTTGAAGTTTCCACTTGGGACAGTGTGTTTCATAAATCAGACCAAACCAGATGCAATACATACAGTGCTGACTGGGTGTCACTGGTACAGGATGAAGTCTTTGAGAGAGTGAGGAAGGATAAGTGACGAGGCTCTATGGAGGCGACTCCGTCCCAAACTGCGACGTATAGAAAACCGGCAGAGCTGAGTCAGAGAACAGGGCCCTGGAAACAGAAATAAACAAAAGCGTTATCAACCTATCATATTACATCACTTTCTGAACAATGACTGATTCAAGCTCTGGTGTCTGAAATGAATGTGTGTCTTCATCTGGAACAACACACCTCTTTTCTGCAGTGCAGCTTTCATCGCGCTGTTTGGTGCCGCCAGCTCCAGTGGGGTCTTCCCCTCCTCATTCCTACAACTCCCATCAGCCCCATAGTCCATCAGAAGCTCCGCTATGTTGATTTGACCTCCCCGGACTGCTGCGTGTAGAGGGCTGTCTTGCCCACATCCTGCCTGCACGTCTGCTCCTGTACGTACAGCCAGCCAAACACCTCTTACACTATCGAGCCCCTCACTTACACCCATTCACTATCACGTGAAGAGTGCCTATATAACCATACACAAGCCAGAGGAAGGTGAAATGATATCCTGTAATATGTCATTTCTCATTCTCTCGAGTCTTGATCTGGTCGTGTTTCTTAGAGCCACAATCTGCAGGAACTTATGGTGTACTTAAATTGTATTCTTGATCCACGAAGTTTTCCTTGTTTAAAACAGTCGCATTTGTGGGTTGAAATTGAGTGCATCCTAGTTTGATTGACTAGTTTTGGCTATATGTATTAACCTACACTTCCAGTTTCTTTTTTTAAGATTCCTCTTCATCTTATTCTTTATATCTTACTTAATGTCTATGTAAGCCTTATGCACTTTGAATTTCCTTTGTGTATGAAATGAGCTATACAAATAAACTTGCCTTCTACACATTATTGGTTTAAAGATAATGTTGATAGGTGCATGTAGGGAGGGTAATCAAAAGAGAGCAGCAACCAATGGTTTGTGAAGCAAGGATTTCTGACAAGATTAAACTTGGAAATTGTGACTCTACAGCTCACTTTGAGTTAAAGCAGATATTTGCATGGACTAAAAGAGGTTACAAAGGCTCTCATTCATACCTGAGTGTAGCAGCATCTTCACGCAGTCTATCTTCTGAGCCAGACAGGCAGCGTACAGGGGCGTCCCCAACACTGGCAGCTGCACCTCTGTATGAGCTCCATAGGACTGTAGTACTTCCAGACACTCTGCATGTCCTGAAGGAGGGAAAAAACAAAAACGCACATACTCAGTCTCTGTAGTGCGTTGTATGTACCTGTGTCTACAACTCAACCTCCAATCCAGCCATCCTCACACACCTCTCTTCGCGGCCTCGTGGACAGGTGATGCCAGGTGTTGTGTGGTGTGGACGGTAGGCCAGCGCTGCAGAATTAGCCGGACACAAGCCGCACTCCCGCTGCTGCAGGCGTTGAAAAGAGGTGTGGCGCCGTCTGTTGATACTGCCCTCACCTGTGAGGGGAAGGTGGACCATTAGCATGGGTGCAGCCATGACTCCCCCCCCCCCACCCACACACACATATCACATGGCCAGTGACTCCTGTGACTAGTGGTATTCAAGGCTTTCTGGTTTATAGCAGTTATCTCTTATCCATTGTTTCTCCTCTCATTTCCCAACATGTCGCTCATACGTATCTCGAAAGCTGGAATCTCTTTCGGTCGAGAAAAGGCAGCGTCTCTCTTACATTTGCACCGTTGTCCAGAAGAAACTTTGCACAGGCATGATGGCCGCCGAGGCATGCCTCGTGGAGAGGAGAGATTCTGTCCATGGTCAACATGTCCACATGGAAGCCCTGTAGGGAGAGACAATGGAGGACATAATGGTATCATAACAAGCTTTATAAGGTCATGTCATGTCTGTATCATATTTTATTGTGAACAACAATGTATATGTTTGTGTGCTTTGTTTTGTGTATGACGGAGAGTATAAATGTAGGGGTCATCTACAGTCATTTACTGTGTCCATACGTCTCTCAATGTGGGACGGTAAAAGCCCTCTGAGACTGTAAATGTGATTTAGGGCTTTGCAGATAAACTCGATTTGACTGTGATGTACTTATAAGGTCTCTAAAAGGAGAAATATAGATCAACTTTACCTGTGCGACGAGGGTCCTCAGGTTGAGCAGTCTGCCGTGGAAAGCTGCATCATGGAGGGGCGTCCTGTCTGACCAGGACTCTGGAAAGCACAAAGACCAAAAAAAGGGCCCAGAAGATAAAGAATCTTCCTCTCTTCCCATGTTAAGGTTGAGATGTCTCGTTTTTAAAACATCCCCCCTGACTTCTGAGTCACCTCAACCCCAACCAAACACTCAATTATGTCAAACAAGGCAAAAAAAAATAAATAATGGGCTGAAAAAAAACTGCAGCTGTTTTCTGCCACTGCAGCAACCAGTCCCAGATCTAGTTCCAATTTATAAAACGACTTCCCAGAACGGGTTGTTCCGGTCTTGCAGCTAATAACAACAAAGGTCCAGGACTTTGCCACTTGATGCAAGTTAGCGAATATCTCAGAGCTACACAGAAGTATCTCAATTTCTTAAAATTCTCCCCAAACCACGATGGCAATGGTATGTAGCCACATGTATGTGTTTTTATTCCCAAATCTATTTACTTTTTACACAACACTACAAGAAGAAAAAGCTTACCAGCCATTAGTGAGTTGCACGCCAGCCCGCCATAGATGTGGAAGGGTCTCCGCCAAGGCTGTGAATGCAGGACGACCTCTCCCTGAACATCGGCCATGTTAAAAAGACAAGAAGAAAGGAGATTTATCCACAGCTTTGCAGCACCTCAGCCCTCTTGAAGATACACAAACATGGGCTTGGTATTCCTTCTCTTCTTATCAGGCCCACCGGCCGCCTCCCCCGCATCACCCCCTCCTGCTCTGGTACCAGTTCTTGGAGGCGCCGTATGACAATAGATGTGAGAATGGGGCCCTTACAACTTGAAATGAGACGCTTGCATGAATGCATGGGAACAGCACACTGCACAGCTGGTTTGAACTCTCTCATTCAGCTCAGATGAAAAGGTAAGATAAGGTAATATATAACCCCCCCAAAAAAGAAAACCCATTTAATTCTGTGTGGTTACCATCGCCTTACGAGAAAACAATCTTTCCAACAATTAAATCTGAGTCATAAAATGTCTGGAATATTTTCACTTTGCCACGTTAAAACATTCAAAAGGGAGAAATAAACACAATCTTTAACTCTGCAAATGGGTCAACTTTCACAGGGCTTATTTTCACATCCTCACATTCAAAGTGTTTGAGAGGGTTCGAGGAGGGGCTCCAGCGGTGAAAATGTTCAACCTTCAACGATGACGATGCATAAACAGCGTCTCGGTCTCGGCCTTCACAAGTCACGCATCCCAATTCCAGTTGGCCTCCGTGGTCGCCCATATGTTGTGTCTGGCTCCTCTGCATTCCTCACAGCGAACTGTTTGTGAGAAAGACAAAGTACATTTCCAAGGTGATCTATTGGCTACTCCTCCCTCTGACCTCGTATCGACAACGACCGTAACAAAAGCTCGCACAAAATGTCACGCGTGCCTTTTCAATTCAGTGATCCAAATGGAGTGACGAGAACACAGAAAACACCCCAGGATACCGCTTTATTTTCGAGTCTGCTTTATTCTTTTGATGACTGCAGGGTTATCTGGTCATCCAGTTAGACACCCCACCCCCCTCATCCCTTTATGTGAAAAATGAGCATCTCAAAAGATTAAAAAAAAACATTAAAAAATGTTGCATACAAAGCTAATATCATACAAAAAGGAAGCAGAGGAAATCATTAGAAGTGGTATGAAGCTCCAAAAGAACAGGGAACTTCACCGACAAATCCATCGTCCTACATAAGATACACATCAAACCGTTTATGGAAAAGAAGCGTGAGAAGGATGTAACACTTCTGTCTCTGATAAGATGATCTACTCATTTCCCAACGTATGAGTCAGCGTAAAACCCACAGACCTTTAATCTCTCTTCTTAAGTGTAATAAATATAACCCATATTTGAAATAACATTAAAAAAGATACTGAAGGATTAATGGATACCTTATCTTGTTCAATTTATCAGTAGTTTCTATTCACTTCATATCCTTTATCAAGTGCTTTAACCCCAAGGTCAGTCAAGTCCCCTTTGACAGGTACACGTAAACATCATTGACTTTAACAGTAGCAAATTCTGCATTGGTTCAGAATCTGCAGTGAATCACGACAAGTGTTAAGCCTTTTTATGGCAGCAAAAATTAAATCCCAAGCCGGAATCATCTAGAGCATTGTCTAAATATCCAGCGAAGCAGAGGTCGGGATTCTTCAGTGCTGAATTTCTGATTCTGCTGGTGGACTCGTGGCACATTTAGAATGGCCTTCTTTCTTCTTCATTCCCTGCCGCCACAGTCCGCGTGGACCCGTGGCATCCACAGCAACGTCCATGACCTGATCTGGGAACAGCCACTGTAGCAGAAGCAGGAAGAGGAAGTCTAGAACGGCTACAAATGCAAAGATGGAGCCGGCGACCGGGCCACAGTGAGTCCTCAGCCTGAGCAAGCGCCGGTCCAGGGGAAGCACCTCCTCGCCGGCCACCCTGTCATAGACCTGAGAGAGTCACAGAGACATTCATTACAGCGAGCAAACAGCTGACGAGTCTTCATTTCATACTGGGTCACAGTGTTAGCTGTGGCTCAGTATGAAATGACCAAATAAGCAACAATCATCCATCCAAGGTCATCTGTGTGAAGCTTCTTTTCAAGAGGCTTTGGTCCTAAAGTATCCTGGCTTGCTAGAGAATGTAATCTTTGCCACAAAATGAGATAATTACAGGTTCTTAACTTAATTTAAACCAGCGAGATGCACTTTGATTTCTGAGCCCAATGCCAAAAATGACATACCCAAAACAAAATGGCTATAGCTCTTGAACACTTTTAAATATATTTGCATAATCATGGCGTCTCCAGAAAGTAACCCTTGGTCGTTTGCCCCCGAAGTGTCAGATTTAATCTACAGTATTACTGAAATGGAGTTGCAGAAGGTCAAAACACAGTATAAATTGAATCTTCTCTTCACCTGCAACAGAAATCACTATATGAGTGAACATAATTTCCTTAGGTTTTTATCTGTTTAACCAATGACTCAATAGTGCTGATGCAATAAGTCTTACCAACTGCCTCTTCAAATTTGATTACATGGCACCAAAATATTAGCATTTTACATTGTTTTAACTATGGATATGCATAGGTGGATCTCCAAAATGCTCATTTGGAGTCTCCAAAGGGTCACTATGGGCCAAATGATACTATGGACTTTTGTACTATACAAGACAACATAATTTTGTACGTTTCATCGAGCTGTTTGAGAGTGTCAAATTTATAATCGCAGGTTTATTTTGCCTGTTTGGTCCCACGGATTGATACCTTTGTTCCACAAAGCTAACACTTATCACAATAGGGCATTTTGAAGAAAGTGAAATCAAACTTAAAAGTCATCAGTTATACACCTACGGTAGGTTGCAGATGTATGGAGTAAGAAGGGAGGCCAGACTCTGGCTCTGGTTACGTCCCACTCGAGAGAACAATTGAACAATGCCCCATTTCTTTAATAATACTGAAATCACTGATCAAACCTGCCTTTTCAGTTCTCTCTGCCACATTTCTCCAAGTGTAGAGGCTTTGCACACGGGTGTGAACTGAGGCAGGAGAGGCGACGCATCCCGAGCGTTGTCTGGCGATGACCGTCTCCAGACCCGCACACAAAGACCGTACAGTGGGCTCACAGAGGGTAATCAAGTCCTCTGGCAAAACCTCTGGAATCCCCCCTACACGGGTGCTAACCACCTAAATGTAAGAGAAAAGTGGAAAACATGATGCGCAAGTCCATCTGTAAACACACAATCTTTGACAACAAGGGTAAAATCTCACGCAGCAACAAGTACAGGTACTGTGGAAGGAGGATCAGGATTCACTGGTCTGGTCTGGTTGATTTGTTACCGTAACTTGTCACTGACTAGACTGGATGACCTCATGATACTTCATACATCGGTAGTCACATGTCACGTTGTGTTATGAATTAAGAGCAAACCTGCAGCCCGCAGCTGGCTCCCTCCACTATGGCCATGCAGAAAGCTTCTGTGAGGGAGGTGTTGAGGAAGATGTGACCCTGCACCAGAACTCCACGCACGTCTTTGTGCTCCAGAGCGCCCAGGAGACGCACCCTGTGGTCACCCAATTGGGCACATCAGTTCACATCCCATGCAACCTTTATCTATAATCAGTTTAAGGCTCAGCGTTTTTGGTTTTTTATTTTTCAAAGCCACCCAGCATGCCGAATTTCGCCACAAGAGGACACTGTTACATAACCTCACATGAACAGGAACAACTTTTGGATCTGTGGAAACATGCTCCTTCTAAAAAATCTGGGTATTTTTCGGTGAAAATCGGTAAAAACCGAAAACGCTGAGCCTTGAATATGTTAAATGCAAAACAAATAAAATAAAAAATCTGAGCGAAACATTAAAAGCAAACATCACCTGTCATGTAGCTGGTATTTCTCTCTCACTTCCTCCAGCACGATTCTCTTTGGCCCCTCACCACCAATCAGGAAATGCAGATCAGGATGTTTGAGGCACAGCTCTGGGATTATTCCACCAAGAAGGTCAATTCCTTCAAGTAGGAATAATGATATTAAAGTTGATGACGTCAACAACAATAAGGACAACACAGACATGGACAACACAACAACAATAGTAATAATGAATGAACTGAGCAGCCGCTTTCACCGTTAAAATGGGAATTAAGTGATCTGCTGATCCCAGTAGGTAAATCCTGTTTGCTTGTGATCTTCCACAGAGCTGTCACAGTGTCAGGTGTACAACAACACCCCTGTAATGGGTAAGGATCTAGTTCCTTTGCTCAAGGGCACTTTAGCACAGCAGTCAACTTTTTTGCAGCCCAACTCTCTGAATCACAATTACAGCCAATTACAGACAGGGCCCTATGAAATCTGTTATATTTTTACCAAATTCCACTTTCTCGGTTTTATTTTTAACACAGATTTTTTAAACTTATTTTTATTGTAAGAAGGTTTGCGTAATCGACTACAACAATCGTGGGCTCGGTGGTGCAGTGCTTGCACTGCTTCCTCACAGCAAGAAGGTCCTGGGTTCGATTCCACCTGGCAGGGTTAGCACTGGGGGCGTTGGCATGCTCTCCCCAAGCCTGTCGGTGTGCAGTGGCTGTGTGTACTTTGCATGTGCTCAGGCAGGTTATCTCTAGACTAGGGGCTTTTGCCCCTGGAGGAAGGACAGCAGGATGGCAAAAATGCAGAGGAAACATTTCTACATCCACCACGTCCTGCATGCGAATGTGTTGTAGTGTATAGATGTAAGATGAATAAAGTCTCTCTTCTTCTTCTCTTTTTAATAAAAACAAAAGCAACATGGTCATGTTTCTTTGTTTTCGGTGACAGTGAGCTTTTCTAAGTTTTTTCTTGATCTCATACAACAAGCACATATGAACTTGCTGACACATGCACACTGATGTGCACGCTCATGTGAATAAAGACACAGAAGCATGACAGGGTTTCTGTGAGGGAGAGCGTCGGATGGTTTTAGGACTAAATACTTTAAAGAGAGACTGGCATGCCCTTTCTGAATACATTTTTTAACATTGGGAGTTTGAATCATAACTGAAAAAAGGTGTGGTTTTATGAATTCAAAGCTATTGGCTACTGTCTTGCTGGGTGGGGTGGGGCTCGGTACCGCTCGTCACTTGTTATTTACAAAAAATGTCGGATAGCGAGAGCAAGAGGGAGATCCTCCACGAGTTTTACAGTTTCGAGGAGGAGGATTCGGTGATACAAATAACTGTTAGATAGATAGATGATCGATATTTAGATAAATAGATAGATAGATAGATAGATATACAGATAGATAGCAATACGTCATAGCAAGATCGATAATAAAGTCTCAGCAAAATAGCAAAAACTCGAGCCAAGTAGCTAGCAGGAGGGGGTGAAACAATGACTTCTCCGTGGTTTTATAGCATCTTGCTACGGACACACCCTATATGCAAATTGACTGGTGTCTACATATCCACCGGCACAATTTGTCATTGGACACCATCTACAGTCAATCACAGATCTCTCTCGAGTGGCCGCAGACGCGCTGTTTTGGCCACTGAATTTCTCTGTGGTCACATTCCAATTCGGAACATAGCCTATCAATAGGAATTTTCAGATTTTGATGTCAGTATCACTTTAAATTCCTAATATGTTCACAAATCTTTTAATAATCTCCCCCAAATCTTCAAATTCTGCACACTTCTTTGTGTTTATAACTGAAATCCATTTTGATTTTATTCATTCCATGATTGTGCATCAGATCACTCTTCCAGAATAGATAGGTATGTAATAGTGCCGAGTGGGAAAAACATGTGGTGACAGATTTAAAAATAAAACGCTCAGTGAAATCACTTAATGACTAGTTAGTGATAACAAACAATGCAACAAAAAAAAAAAAGTTTACCGCGACAGCAAACGTCACCACAAAGCAGCACTCCCATCACCAACTGAGTGCCACAGAGCCAAGAGTCTCCTGAGAGGAAGATGTTTAGCAACACAAGGGCTTGAATGGGAGTCCTCAAACTGATGGACAGTCTCCCTGTTCGCACCCATCTCCCCATAACAGCAATGTCATATCAACAGCTTCTGCTCACCTTTGCGGTAGACGAGTCGGCTGACCACAACAATAGTGATCCTGTCGTCTTGGCGCTGCGAGGGGTCAGGAGTAAAGTCTGTGGGGTCAACAGCGTTGGGAATGACGGACACGATCTCTGGGTTGAGTGCCGCGCGGAGCACCGTGTTCTCCTTACTGGTATACGACACACACACAATGTGATTGGTGTCGCACAGGGACACTGTCAGAAGCTTATTGGTCAGCACCGAGCTCACGTCCGCAAAGCCAAAGAGTGAGTGGTCAGTGAACACCTGTAAATGATAACCCTCCTTAGTTTCATTCCTTTTTTTAAAAATCAATTGTTTTAGTCCAGATTTAGTAGGAGGGGAAAAAACCCATTCAAATAAGCATCTTAAAGAGCTCTTTGCAGATACACACCGTGTTAAGGCCCATGGTCTTGGCGTGGAACAGGGCATCATGAGCCATGGCGGAAAAGGAGCTATGTGCATGCACCACAGTGATGCGTTCTCTGACGAACACACAACGCAGTAATGGCAGACTGTGGAAACAGGTGGTGGCTGTTGACTGGTTGTACATCACCTGCAGGGGGAGGTAGTAGACCTTCAGTCCATTGGTCAGGTACCGGACCCCCTTCCTCCTGCCATAGGTGTGGGTGGCAATCACCACCTTGTGTCCCTTTTCAATTAGACACTGGGATAGCTGGTAAATGTGGCTTTCCACTCCACCCATATTGGGATAGAAGAAGTCAGACACCATGCATATGTTGTGTTTCCTGCCAGAGACCTTGGACGCAGCTGTGGGTACCTCAGAAGCCATTTTGGACGAGGAATAATGGACAGCTGTCCCCCTCCTTCGCTGGGCCATTGTAGGGTACTCCCTTGGGTGTATGGGTCACTCATGTGGCAACTAAGTCGACACCTAGAGCAGAATACAACAATGTCTAATCAAGTCAATTCAATGGGACATGGCTATCAATCCCTCCCCCCTTTTTTTTAAACCTGTGCTGTCGGCAGACTTGGCATACCACACAGGGAATTTGTATGCCAATGTGTCCTAGACAGATTTAATATGCAAGTGGAGTTCACGTTATCCGTGTGCAAAGACAATCTTTATTAATTATCAAGAATGCCAGAGTTCAGGGTTTTTGTTATACATTTATAGCCACCACTGGTCCCCCTGTTCAGCACGTTTGATCAGCTAAGCAACCAATCATGCAATGTGACCGCCCACCCAGCGGGCAGGTGGAGGGGATACACCCAACCCAGGCCACCTGATGGCAAACTCCCCCAGGACAAACACAGGGAAGTATTTAACTCACAATGTCATTACCTTGAGGTAGCTGGTCAATGCAGATGCAAACTAAGCAGAAAACCGATGCGTAATAACCAATACTTCAAATTGCTTTCTTTTACAACCCAGCACATTGCCAACAAAGTACATCTAAAGCCTGCACTGACTGTTTTTGTACATGTATCTTGTTCTTGCACTTTGATTTCTCCAACTATTTTTACAAGTACTTCTATTTCCCACTTATGTGTTAAGCCAGCAAAAAAAGTATTTCATTATCAGAACAAGTGTAAACTTAGTTGAATGACAAGACAAGGCATTAATTTTACCTTAACTAGCTACCATGATAAGTCACTGGTGTGCTTTCCTTCAAGAAAGGCCTAAAATGTTCCTCTTCCAGGCCTACCTTAACCCTTAAATGGTCCCTACAGCAAGAGCCATAAACTTTGCAGATAATGAATCATCCAATACTACTGTTGGTGTTGGCTATTGTCCTGACTAACTTATACACTACTACTAATGATGTCTACTGCTGTGTCCTCTTTATATCTGAACTGGGTATTTTATGCTCTTATGACAATGACATGTCTGTTACTGACATGTGACAATCTACGTCTGCTTTACACCTTGGTTCTCATATTCACCACCTCTTGATGAAAATACCCGACACGACAGGCAGGCTTTGCCATGATATAATTACTCTTGATAATATATTACTACCACCGCTACGATTACAAATCTACTTGTACAACTGTATATAGTAATACTAAGTTATGATAACTATTCAGCAAATGTACTACTGATACTACTTTATATAGTTCTACTGTAAAAGCGCAATATAAAACGCAACTTGATTGATTGATTGATTGATTGATTGACTATATCATGAGTACTACTTAGCAAATGTACAACTACAATAGTACTATCATCGTTACTACTTAGCAAATGTCAAACAACTACCATTTTACAAGGCACTAAAATACCCTTATTACTATGTAGCAAATGTACTTCTACTTCATATAGTACCACTATGACTACTATTTAGCAGTAGTACTGCTACTAGTACTTCATATAGTACTAATATATGATTATTATTTTTCGCTTTACGATGCCAGTTAAGTTTGGATAAAAGCGTCTGCCAAATGAGTACATGTAAATAAGAAATGTGCTACCAGACGTCACCCACACAGCTAAATTTTAGCAGCCTCTTTTTATAATCAGACAATCAAATAATTCGATCCAAATTAGGACCCAATGGGTTTACCGTCTCCAAAAAGTCCAACTCTGCTCAGCCCGGGGAAATGAATAGCGCAAACATTTAGATCTGCTAACTGTTAGCCAGTTAGCGACCGGTGTGAATTACTTCCGGGTACTGACGTCATCGCCAGTGAACCCTCCCCCCTCGGACAAAACTTTGGTTCCGCCTTAAAAAAAACCCGTTGGTTCCGCCTAACACAAACTCTGGCACTGTAAAATGTAATCTTTTTTTGTTTACTTTTGTCTCCTTTTTATTTTTGTTTTCTATTGTCTATGTCTTTGTAGCGTTGTATATGAAAATGTGTTCAATAAAGAATGGAAAAAAAAATGCTGGTTCCACCTGCTGTCTGAAGAGCGATGCATTGACATATAGTAACCCACTTACACGTGCTAATTTGGCAGACGATTTTATACAAAGCGATGCTGTAATAATACATTTGCTACATGTGTCATATCATAATTGTATTGTGTGACGTAGTAGTAGTAGTACATTTCCATTTGCTTAACAGTAATCCTCTGATAGTAGCACTATACGAGGTAATAAAAGCAATACATTAGTAGTACAGTAGTAGCGGTGTAAATTTGTAGTACTACATGTAGTTGCACATTTGCTAGAGCACCGCAGAGCATCAAGAGGTGATGAAGAGGAGGCTCAAAGAACGAAGTAGATTTACACTGACATATAACAGTATCCAACAAGTTATTTCACAATAGTGAAAAAAAAATTGAGCCACTGGAAAGCCTTCTCCAAGTCATGATTTATGATTGGGGGGACAGCATTGGCGTGGTGACAAAAATCTCTGTAAAAATGAAAACAAAGCATTTTTTTCATGTCTAGACAACCTGCAAATATGCACCCAGATCATACTTCATGGTTCTAGCTCTTGGAATTTGACATTGGACTAGCTACATTTACCATCCCATGACTTGTTAACTGAACATAAAAGACATATATGAAACAAGAACTGAGATATAGTCCTTCCTCACAAATTTCAACATTTTGTACTGGCATCCTATGAGTCGTATACCTCGGTAAGACTGAAAAAAAGGCTACTAATGCAGAGGTCCGAGGGAGGTCTTATAGATGTGTTTGGAACATATTTGGGTGGATATACCCAGTCAGTGTGATAATATCTTATGTCTTTGATGGCTACAAAGGAAATCAGATATTGTCAAATAAACAGTAGTCTACAGGCAGGGCCTACTTTCCATTGCAATGCGTTTTGTTTTTTTGTCCATTTTTCATTTATCTAGATGGAAGAAGGGATGATTACTATTTATCAAAGTGCACATGATAAATGTTCTTTATAAATTAATTCACAAGAAACATTACACATTTTAAGGTGCTGTGTTTAATCTCATGTGCTGATGCTGATTTATTGAATAATAGCCATAACAAGTCAAACACTTCCTTATAGGCGAGGCGAAAGACAAAGATGACTGGGGCAGTCATTTCACATGAACAAATGCCAACAGGAACAAGTACAGGTAAATCCCAATTCACGATCACGCCAGTAAAATTGGAAAGCGGTGTAGTTCACTAAGTAAACACACAACATTCCTTAGAAACAGTGTTAAGTTTAACATGTTGAAGCACATCTCACATTGTCATTTATAGTATAATCCAAGCTTTTTCGCAATTTGACAGACTTTTCTCTTAACAAGGTTACAAGTGGAATATGTGGTAAAGTGCCCCATTTGTTGCTAAATGTATTCCTGAAAAGATTAAAAAAAATAAAATGAAACATCAAAAATTTTGCTCAAACACATCAGAAATCAACAACACCCCTTGAGTCCAGAGGAATAGGGGATTCTCTTGTAAAAAAAAAAATGTAAAAAAATTTTCACAATGTTTTTTATCCAGATTATGTAAAAATGCATTTGTGCCGTTGACATATGATTATTTCACAATATGAAACAGATGGAAAAAAACTGTTATTGAATGCTCTCAAGATCTGTACAAGATAAAGACTGAGATCCAAAGTGAAATGAACTGGCACAATAAGGCACTGCGGTACACGGCCATTGTGAATGCTGTCATGAGAAGAAGTCGATAATGTTGTAGGATGGTACCGTTTCACACAGGGCAACAAATAGTTCCCTTCATGTGACCTGGAGTTCAAACCAAAGTTAACTTCTGAACAAAATTGTTTTTAGTACTAAATTCTCAACAGTGCTTCTAACCTTAGACAGTGAGCACGGCAGAGACTAATAATATCCCAGACAATTCCCGTCTTACATTCTGTAAATATATGAAATACAGTTTTAACGCTAATAAACCATGAATAAAAAAATGGAAAATGAATGAAAATCAAAATAGTCCACAATCGACGCAAGACTTTTCTGAGCTCATCACAAACAATGCTTCACTTCGGTCTGCCTTAAGCGGCTGAACAGCATCAACAAACGCCATCTACTCGATCTGTTTTCACATATTTAAAAGAAAACATAAGGACAGATAAATCACAGGTTAGTCGTTACAAGAGGTTTATTGTTAAGGCCTAGTCTACCTCATTCAGATTACCCTTCCCCTCACCCATCCTATGCATGCATTTCTCTTTGGCTTGAACATAATCGTAGCTGTATTTAGTGACACGTATGCAGTTACTAAATGTAGTGACATGTACTATAGTGTACATGATTAGAAGTAAAACACACTCCTGATTCATGTACGTATGCTTTTAAGTTTTTGTGGGATTTCTTCATTTATCACAATGTATAATTGTAACTTTGTAGGGTAGTCACACTGGGCCCATATGGCAACATACCCATATACTGTACATATGTACCTATGTACTGTACCTATGTACCTATGTGTATGCAAGTACCATGTGTATGTATGTACCTATGTACTGTACCTATGTACCTATGTGTATGCAAGTACCATGTGTATGTATGTACCTATGTACTGTACCTATGTACCTATGTGTATGCAAGTACCATGTGTATGTATGTACCTATGTCACCTTACATTTCTGTATGCTGAGAAACTGATATTCTCAGTACTTAAAGAGTAACATTGCCGCCCATTTTGGCTGCGCTGCATCCCCTCATCTTCGAAAAACACTCAGGAGTAGGTAGGACATACTGTGGGGCATGTTGCCACATGCATATTTTGGGGGTTTGGTTTTGTTGGCATGCGTGATGTCCCTGTAGACAAAATTACTTGGACATGTATGGCTGAGTTTGATAAGCAAAGGGTGCAACGTTGGGAATTTTATTAGAGGAAAACACGGACATTTCATGTCTACCTGTCTTGGATGAGGAATCCCTTCTCCGATGCTCTTTTGTCCTGTCAAGTTTTCTTTTTTTGTCTGGAGTTTTTCCTTCATCCAAATCGAGGATCTAAAGGATATGGGACATCGTTCATATGTTGTATTGGGCGTAAGGTGATTGTAAATCGCTCCATTAATAGATTGTGATTTATAAGGGGGCGCCCGGGTAGTGCAGTGGTCTATTCTGTTGCCTACCAACACGAGGATCGCCTGTTCGAATCCCCGCGTTGCCTCCGGCTTGGTCGGGCGTCCCTACAGACACAACTGGCCGTGTCTGCAGGTGGAAAGCCGGATGCGGGTATGTGTCCTGATCGCTGCACTAGCGCCTCCTCTGGTCAGTTGGGGGCGCCTGTTCAGGGGGGAGGGGGAACTGGGGGGAATAGCGTGACCCTCCCACGCGCTATGTCCCCCTGGCGAACTCCTGCCTGTCAGGTGAAAAGAAGCAGCTGGCGAGTCCACATGTATCAGAGGAGGCATGTGGTAGTCTGCAGCCCTCCCTGGATCGGCAGAGGGGGTGGAGCAGCGACCGGGACGGCTCGGAAGAGTGGGGTAATTGGTCGGATACAATTGGGGAGAAAAAGGGAGAAAATTAAAAAAGAATTAAAAATAAGTAAATTGCGATTCACGAGCAAAACTTATTTGCACAGAAACGTTGAGATGTTCTTTTGTATTGGACTCAAATGACACCGTACATTTCCGTTTTCACTCAAACATTTAAGTGTGCAGTGACTCTTTAACCCGTCAGAACTGACATTTGTCTCAACTAGACAGGACCAGCTTTACAAAAAACCCCACAGGAAATGATGATTGACATGAACACTAACTCAGAACCTATATAATAGTTCACAGTGGCGTATTTAAATACGGTCATTTTCCTTGCGCCCCTCATTTCCCCCCTGCTTTTCTTCTTCACAATTGTATAGCGACACGAAACTGGTGAAGAGAACAGACGTGATGAGGAGGTGATAGGGAGGTATGTGCCAAGGAGAGGAATGTGGGAGGACAGAAGGTGGTGGATTTTGCGAAAAGGATGGAAATGGCTGTGGTGAATACGTATTTCAAGAAGAGGGAGGAACACAGGGTGACGTATAAGAGTGGAAGAAAGGGCACACGGGTGGACTATATCTTATGTAGGAGACACGATCTGAAAGGGATTGGAGACTGCAAGGGGGAGACAGGGGAGAACGTAGCTAGGGCAGCATTGGGCGGGGGTCTGTAGGATGACTTTGGAGAGCAAGAAGAGGAAGAGAGTGAAGGATCAAATGGTGGAAGCTGAAGGAAGACTGTTGGGTGGAGCTCAAGGAGGAGTTAAGACAGGCACTGGGTGGTAGTGAAGAGTTGCCAGATGGGTGGGCAATCACTGTAGAAACAGTGAGGGACACAGCTAGGAAGGTACATGGTGTGCCATCGGACATAGGAAGGAAGATAAGGAGACTTGGTGGTGGAATGAGGAAGTACAGCAAAGTATACGGAGGGAGAGGTTGGCAAAGAAGTGGGATGCAGCGTAGCGAGAGGTGGCAAAGGCAAAGGCAAAGGTATATAGCGAGTTGTATGAGAGGTTTTTTTTTGTT
Organism: Lampris incognitus; assembly: GCF_029633865.1. Classification (NCBI taxonomy): domain Eukaryota; kingdom Metazoa; phylum Chordata; class Actinopteri; order Lampriformes; family Lampridae; genus Lampris; species Lampris incognitus. The sequence goes on along the minus strand of NC_079221.1, from coordinate 10,274,654 downwards.
TGTTTTTTTACATTATTGATCCCCATGGGGAAATTCTTTCTCTGCATTTAACCCATCCTAGCTGTGTAGCTAGGAGCAGTGAGCAGCCACCGTGCAGCGCCCGGGGACCAACTCTGGTTTGTCTTACCATGCCCCGGCCAGGGGCATAGACAGGAGTATTAATCCTAACATGCATGTCTTTTTGATGGTGGGGGAAACCGGAGCACCCGGAGAAAACCCACCAGAGACAAGAGAAGAACATGCAGACTCCACACAGAGGATGACCTGGGATGACCCCCAAGGTTGGACAACCCTGGGGTTCGAACCCATGACCTTCTTACTGTGAGGCGAGAGAACTAACCACTGGGCCACCGTGCCACCCACGTTGACCACATTGGTTAGACACTAAGGAAGAAGAAAAGGACTTGTAACCAATTGGCTAGACAGAGGGAGCGAGCTGGGAAGGATGTGCAGCAGGTTAGGGTGATGAAGGATAGAGATGGAAATGTGCTGACAAGCAAGGAGAGTGTGTTGAGAAGGTGGAAGTGGAAGGAGTACTTTGAGGGGCTGATGAATGAAGAAAATGAGAGAGAGAGAAGGTTGGATGATGTGGGGATAGTGAATCAGCAAGTGCAGTGGATTAGCTAGGGGGAAGTGAGGGCAGCTATGAAGAAGATGAAGAGTGGATAGGCGGTTGGTCCAGATGACATACGGTACCTGTGGAGGCATGGAGCTGTTTAGGAGAGATGGCAGTGGGGTTTTTAACTAAATTCTTAACACGATCTTGGAAAGTGAGAGGATGAGTGGAAAAGAAGCATACTGGTACCGATTTTCAAGAACAAGGGTGATGTGCAGAACTGTAGCAACTACAGAGGTATAAAGTTGATCAGCCACAGCATGAAGATAAGGGAAAGAGGAGTGGAGGCTACGTTAAGAGGAGAGATGATGATCAGCGAGCAGCAGTATGGTTTCATGCCACAAAAGAGCACCACAGATGTGATGTTTGCTTTGAGAATGTTGATGGAGAAGTTTAGAGAAGGCCAGAAGGAGTTACTTTGTGTCTTTGTGGATTTAAAGGAAACACATGACAGGGTGCCAAGAGAGGAGGTGTGGTATTGTATGAGATGGTAGTGAGACCAGTTACGTTGTATGGTTTGGAGATGGTGGCACTGACGAAAAGACAGGCGGTGGAGCTGGAGGTGGCAGAGTTGAAGATGCTAAAATTTTCATTGGGAGTGACGAAGAAGGACAGGAGTAGGAACGAGTATATTAGAGGGACAGCTCAGGTTGGATGGTTTGGAAACAAAGCATGAGAGGCAAGATTGAGATGGTTTGGACATGTGTGGAGGAGAGATGCTGGGTATACTGGGGAAAAGATGCCAAATATGAAGCTGCCTGGCAAGAGAAAAAGAGGAAGGCCGAAGAGGAGGTTTATGGATGTGGTGAAGGAGGACATGCAGGTGGTTGGAGTGACAGAGGAAGAAGCAGAGGACAGGAAGACATGGAAACAGATGATCCACTTTGGCGCCCCCTAACGGGAGCAGCCAAAAGTAATAGTAGTAGTATTCCCTGTTACCCTTTCTGAGGTTTTTTCCTATTTTTTCTCCCTGTTAAATGGTTTTTGTTTTTTTTAGGGAGTTGTTCCTTATCTGATGTGAGGGTCTAAGGACAGGATGTTGTGTTGCGGTAAAGCCCCTTGAGGCAAATTTGTAATTTGTGATATTGGGCTATACAAACAACATGGACTTAACTTGACTAGTAGTCGTATTGTGACATGAAACATTATGCACCATTTTAACACTGAATCTCATTATAAAGTAAGAACACTGGTTAAAAAAATATGGATCAATCGCCAGTTTGAATCCCTGCGTTACCTCCGACTTCTAGGCGTCCCAACAGACACAATTGTTCGTGTCTGAAGGTGGGAAGCCAGATGTGGGTATGTGTCCTGGTCACCGCACTAGCGCCTCCTCTGGTCGGTTGGGGAGCCTGTTCAGGGGGGAGGGGGAACTGGGGGGAATGGCATGATCCTCTCATGCGCTACATCCCCCTGGTGAAACTCCTCACTGTCAGGTGAAAAGAAGCGGCTGGCGACTCCACATGTATGGGAGGAGGCATGTGGTAGTCTGCAGCCCTTCCCGGTTCGGCAGAGGGGGCGGAGCAGCGACTGGGACGGCTCAGAAGAGTGCGGTAGTTGGCCAAGTACAGTTGGGGAGAAAAAGGGGTAAAAAAGAAGAAGAAGAAGAAGGATCAATTGCCATCTATACGTGTCCACAAATGAGGCCTGGTTGCCCCGTCAGACACATTCAGGTGCAGTCCATGTTGTTTCAGGTGGCAGACGCTCAGCCGGCAACCCGCCTTTTCACTTTCAGCCACTTTGGCGTCTCATTCTTCAGTGGTGACCTGGACAGGAGCTTCGAGGTTCAGCGCTTGCAGCTCAATGAGGCGACACATGGCGGCTTCCATGATCTTCTTCTCCCTGTTTTTCTGTGAGACAGAGAGAATGACAGACAATATCGATGTGAAAACCAGCAGCAACAAAACGTCAATTAAGAGCCCATCAATAAGGAGAAAAGTGGCACACCCCGAAGGTACACCCCGTGGGGTGCCTTATTTTCTGCATTTGAGGGGGGTTGCGATGCCCAGTTGATTGCCCAAACAAACAGCGACCTGGCTGCCGGATGATCGGATCGATTTCCGGCATGTCGGACATTTTGCCCGGCTTTCTGGCAGTTCGAGCGGTATTCGCAATCCAATTTCCCACAATTCAGTGCTAAACTCCCCGAGTGCGCCTGTGCAAGTCAACAATAACAGCGTGGCGCAGACCCCGAGTGTTAATTTAACTTCCTGAGTGTTAATTTAACTCTGAGAGTGTACAAATGGGCCATGGGTTTCCTCCGGGGGCTCCGGTTTCCGCCCACAGTCCAAAGACATGTAGGTCAGGTGAATTGGCCGTACTAAATTGTCCCTAGGAATGAATGTGTGTGTGTGTGTGTGGGCCCTGTGATGGCCTGGCGGCCTGTCCAGGGTGTCTCCCCACCTGCCGCCCAATGACTGCTGGGATAGGCTCCAGCATCCCTGAGAGCAAGATAAGCGGTTAAGATAATGAATGGATGGACGGATGAAGCAAAAGTTAGCCGCTAAGCTAACTTTGAATGTTTACTGGGCTTCCTACTGATTATGGTTACATAGCAAAACTGTGACTAGCCCATGAATTTAGAATTTAGAACAGGGATTAAACTTGAGCCGACCTACGTGTGTGTTATATGGGTCTATCGCACATCCGCCAGCCAGTCAGCCCAGTGGTATGAGAGCCGTTCATGTTGCAAAGTCTTGTATTCGTCGGATGAGCGTTAATTGACCAACTCACAGGGTTTACATATTGCGCTCAGAACCACTCCAGAATCGTGACACCGACGGTATAAAAACTCACCTTTGTTCTGTGGTAACAATACAGGAGCAGAGCAAACCCAGCCAGCAGCACTGAAATGGCGGTGATGGAGGAGCTGATAACTTGGACTGACTCGGACACGCGTTGTGTTTGCGTGGACGCTGGAAAACAAAAACAGTGGATACGGCTCTTAAAAAGCAGTTGCATCCGACGAAACATCAGAGGATGAACCCGAATCAGGCTTTACTGCTCAAGTATGCACTAGGAATATGTCTTTGGTTGTCAGTGGCTCTCAATGCACTTTTACATAGGTTCATCCACCCATCCATCCACCCATCCATCCATCCACACATACATACATACGTACCTACAGCAGCAAATCAAAGTCAGCATTTGCGTAGACCACAGTGGTGCAAAATATGAATGAATTATTACGTACAAATAGAAATAAACTATTGCGTGATACTATGAGCCAGGACACTTGACACACACACGACAGCAAGAGCAAAGTGTATCAGCAGTGCGCAACGAAACTCCCCTATGAGCGTTAACACCCTGTCACGGTAAGGCAGCTCGTGTACCTCACGGAGCCCTCGGAGCAGGGCCGGTTTTAGCCCGCTATATTAGGGTATGCTGGTAGAAACAATGGGTGGGCAAGTTCAAGTTCAACTTTAATGCGATGTATTTTAGAATACTGTGGAACTGGGCGTCTGGGTTGCGTAGTGGCCTATTCTGTTGCCGACCAACACAGGCATCCTCGGTTCGAATCCCCGTGTTGCCTCCGGCTTGGTCGGGCGTCCCTACAGACACAACTGGCCGTGTCTGTGGGTGGGAAGCCGGATGTGAGTATGTGTCCTGGTCGCTGCACTAGTGCCTCCTCTGGTCGGTCGCCCCCCCCCCCCACGAATTGGCAGAGAGGGGGTAGAGCAGCGACTGGGACGGCTCAAAAAGAGCGGGGTAATTGGTCAGCTACAACTGGGGAGAAAAAGGGGAAAAATTGGGAGGGGGGGGAGATCTCTCAAGCTTTCTGGAAGATGGGGAAAAGCTAAATGCAGCTTCCATTGATGAAGTTCTGCACCTGCTGTGTAGGATGCCAAAATGTGTCCCCAGACGTGTCTGAAGAACCTGGCATTTGACATTCTAGTATCTCTATGCCTGACATCTTACAGACGCACATCTTAAGTGTGTGCAGCAACAATGAAAGCTCCAAATACTTGGGAAGAAGGTTACAATATGATATACAGAAGAGGAAAAAAGGTAGCATAGTGATAGCTTAATCTGAAAAATAGACAATGACATATGAAAACATGATCAGCATGGTCTTCTCCATATAGAAAGGCTGCCTATGGTGGCTGAGACTGAACAATATTTAGACAGTTTTTTTTTGGCCTTAGCCTTTTGCAATCCCCCCCCCCCCCCCAATTGCAGTCCATGGAGTACAAGCTTGTGAATGTGCCCCAGACTCCCAAACACAGGCACGATAAATTGGCAGGGCCATAATACGTTCTACAAAGGGCTGATATTTCATTTTTGGATATTTGGAGTTTGGATGTGAAACAAGTGGCCATACACAGGTCAAATGGGCAGCCACTTAATTACTTCATTTTACTTCTCGGTTCTGTTTTAACTTGCTCTTGGTTCTTTTGTTTGTTTTCTAGTCCGTTCTCCTCTTTTTGTTTATGAAATGATGTAAAGCCCTTTGAGATTTGGCGCTACAGTACATAAAATAAATGTATTATTAGTCTTATTATTACTATTATACTTGTATTATTTTGTCATGTCAGGACAACTTGGATTTGGATTGACCTTAATGCTCACTTACAAAACAGCAACTAAAACGGCTCCCGCCTACCTGAACTCCCTCATTCAGGTCTACACTCAGTCCCGCTCACTAAGCTCTGCCAATAAAACATGCCTGGCACTCCCGCCACAATGGGACCCTAAGTCACTAGTCAGACTCTTCTCTTCTGTAGTTCCCCAGTGGTGGAGCAAGTTACCAAACTCCATTCGATCAGCTGAGTCCCTCTCCATCTTTAAGAAGAAGCTGTCTGCGACATAAGAAAATGTGTCGTGTACACGACGGCCCTGGGAGACACAAAAACTGTCTCTCATGACGTCAAAATTGTCGAGAGACATCTGTCTGCTAGCCGACATTTGGAGTATAAATTGGGCTTAAGTCTTGGCAGAGCATTTCAAAGGAAGAAACTCAGAATTTGAAGATGTCGATGGGTTCCAGACTGCAGACAGTCATTGACTGCAAAGGATTTTCCTGCAAACATTGAATATAATTGTTAGAATCACAGTTATGTTTGTTTGTCCAATTACTTTTGAGCCTCTGAAAATGGAGTGACCCTGTATATCCATGGCTGTAATTCCTGAACAGTTAATGCCATATTTTTATCCAACCCCTTACATTAAAGCTGAAAGTCTACTCTTCAATCACATCTCAAATACTTCATGTCAAATCCACTGTGGTGGTGTGCAGGGGCAAAATTACAAATATTGTGTAACTGTCTAAATACTTATGGACCTATCTGTATGCGGCTCCAGGATCGGTCTCTACACCCACCTGAAGACCCATAAGGATCCAGAAGGAGGACAGTCCTGACCCAGAGTGACCGCCAATAGTGTGTTTGTGTGTGTGTGTGTATAACTATGCAGCCTCTTATTTATTTTAGCACAATTCATGAGAGGGTGAATTTCATTTCCTACCTTATCGACTTAAAACATAGCTCCATACACTGATATTGTTATTTACAAAAAAATAATTTTAGTCAGATGTTAATAATCCACAGCGTATTTACTGGTTATTTTCCATGATGCCCGATCACATTCGCTCCATGCGTGCATTACCAGGCTCAACCAGAACGGAAAAAAGATTGACATGCACACGGCACACTAGCCTTACAATTTTCCAGACCGTGCCAACTCGTGGACAAAAGTTATAACTGGTAATTCCGGACTTAGATTCCTTTCTAACAACTTTTTAACATGTTCTCTGAACTAAAACAAGCTTTGCTTTGTAGCTTATCCTGTGGGGAATATATTTTATTTACCACCTGGCTAAATTTTCCCCTGCAAAATAAGGCAGTGTCCTCGTTGACTTAACACATCTACATACATACCTCTATGCCCACCTGAAGACCCACTAGGACCTAGAAGGAGGACAGTCATACTCGACCCCGAGTGACCGCCGATGATGACGACATCATCATCGGCGGTCATCTGTTATCTACAACATCAGTCTCCTCTCTGTCTACAACATCAGTCTCTTATCTATCTACACACCATGGATGGGCAACATGATCCAGAAAGAGTCGATGTGGGTGCAGGTCTTTGTTCCAACCAAGCAGTTACACACCTGAGTCTACAAATCTAGGTCCTTAGCAGAGACTATTGGTTGACTAATAGAATCAGGTGTGTAACTGCTTGGTTGGAACAAAGACCTGAACCAACACCGGCCCTTTCTGGATCATGTTGTCCATCCCTGATCTACACTATCTACAACATTAGTCTCCTATCTAGCTATAACATCAAATTTTTTATCTCTTTATAACATCAGTCTCTCCTATCTAGCTGTAACATCAGTCTCTCCTATCTATCTATAACATCAGTCTCTCCTATCTATCTATAACATCAGTCTCTCCTATCTAGCTATAACATTAGTCTCCTGTTTGGCAAAAATTCTAACAAATTCACCCATGTCTAAGGTATTTTTTATTGATTTTTCATGGGCCAAGATTGCCAAATTCCTTTTTCTTTCATGTAACATGGTGCGACAGGGGGTTAGGACTCATGACAGTGTGGAGAAGAAACTCTCACATGATGCTGAAAACACATCAATTACCAGGGCTGTTACATACAATTTATGCAACACCGGAGAAGCTTCCTTATACTCCTGCAGGTGCGTACACACAGTAAGTAGACAGGTCTGTTTCATTTGGACATTTCTTGGCTAATATTGGATTTGCAACAAGAATTTAATTTTTCCGATTCACATCGTCTGTCAGTGCCAACAAGCACATGCAGAGAGCGCCACAAGGTGGAATCTAGAAATGCACTAGATTTGGGAACAAGACTGGATATGGCTGTCATTAGGTCTACATTCTTCTTGGAACATTTGTTTGCCATTTCTGAAATGGCCCTGTCAAGGATGTTGAGCAAGGATCTTTTCAGAGACTGCCAGGGGGGGGGCACGGTGGCATCATCAGAATCTGTATGAGCAGCAGTTGAGATCACAACACTTTCACCAAGGCGTTTGCCCTCCTTTACTTTGGAGAATGTGAATCATCCCCAGCAGGTTCCTGAGAAAGCTCTGTCCAGCAGTCATCCTTATGGATGTAATTTATAGACTCCAGTGATACACCAACAACTTCACAAACAGTGCATATATCCACAGACTGAGACTGCAGTATTGCATTCGCTGGTTTCAAGACACCGAGCAGCAGCACTAGAAATTTGCCGGCCTCAAAGAAATGATGCCTCTCAATATGAATTAACAGGCCTGATGCCTATGATAAATAATAAACAAAAACCTAACTAAAGTTAAACTAACATTTATAACACTACTTTGTTCCAAGCCACACACGAGTCAGAGCAGGTTATGCATTTGAGTGTGCCTTTTCATGAGCACTGGTCCGTGTGTGTGCAATCTGAGCCATCGGAGTTCATAGTTGTCATAGCAGCACCCCTTCCCCTTGGCACGCTGCAAGAGATGGACAGGTTGTGCCTCGACACGATACGAAGAGGGTGTGAGCCGCGGGCAACTGTGGAGGTGTGAGGTAGGCGGCCCACCCAGTCAGAAGGTAGAAATGCTACTGGTATTTTGTGCGCCATTTTTCCATCGGCTGAACAAACATTTTTACTTTTCCTAACTTCCGATTGGGTGGGCAAGACGCACGAAATTCCTGGCAGGTTTTACCAAACCGGATAGGCCTAGGGTGAGGGGTCAGACGAAACACAGTCAAACCACCTCTTCTGACCATGGGGTCTTTTTGGTCTATGTCCACTGTGTGTAACTGGTGGAAACTTCTGATAGGGCTTATCAACCAACCCTCCTGTCAAAACAATGATACTGAAACTTTGGAGATACTTGTCCTCAAATTGACTTAAGCCTAACTGATTAACAACTTCTATAAAATATTGGCTAGTGTAGTAGTGAGCTGTTATTTGTTTTGCCTTGTGTTTTTAAACGGCACAGGCCTTAGAATTTGTGTATGTGAGCAAGCTGCCCAGCTACACAAGAAAAAGTGACACATGGATATGGCCGCGGTGTAATCAGTAAATCTGGGAGAAATAACCAGTCGTATTGTTAAGATTAACACTCATCCCACATCTTTTGGTACCAGAAATTCAAGCAGTTATGAATGATACAGTTGTAAAGTAAAGTAAATCACTTAAGTATATTTACAAGTATACTACGAGTACATATACTTGAACTTTACTTGAAGTTTACCTAATAAAATAAACTTCAAGTATACTTATTTTCTGAGGCTCTGATTCATTCCCATGTGGTAGTAATGGAAATGGTAACGTTAGGTGCAGGACGATAACTCTGTAGTTTCTGGTGACCGACAATCCACTGCTGTCAACAATCCCTTATCTGCATACCGACTAAGGTCTGTCACTGATCTGCTTAATGTCAGTAGTCTCAAACGGCCCATGTCAAATCTTTTTGTAAGACATGTGTGAGTAAGTTAATCATTGTAAATCACATTTCGGTGGCCTTGAGCATACGAAATGGGTAGCGACTGCACAGAAAACGGCTGCCGTTCTGTTATAACAGGTGTCTGAAATTCTGATTTGACCAGAAATGTAAAGCGCTTTGAGTGGTTGTTGCAGCTAGAAAAGCGCTATATAAAATGCAGCTTCACTGACTGATTGATGACCCCCCCCCAAAAGGGAATCCATGAACGAACCCCTTGGGGCAAACTTCTATGGACACCCCAAGAGGGGAAGATGCTGCTGAAGCTTCATTCAAGAACGGGGCAGAACGTCATACCCAAGGCTCGGCGTTTTCGGTTTTCCTTTTTCAAAGCCATCAGCATGCCGAATTTCGCCACAAGAGGACACTGTTACATAACCTCACACGAACAGGAACGACCTTTGGATCCGTGGAAACATAAAATCCGGGGGAAAATCAGTTTAAACCGACCTGCTGTTTTTAAAAAAAAAAAAGTGTATTTTTCAGTGAAAATCGGTAAAAACCGAAAATGCTGAGCCTTGATTATACCAGACCGGAAAACTGGCCAGGGAACTGCAACGCTACAACTTAAGCATAATTGGCGCCTGCGAAAGCTGATGGATTACCTTTGGAGATATATATCGTGCGTCGCCATTCAGCCTAAAAAATACTGAGATGTAGTTTTTGGTCCACGTCGCCAGCCCTAGCGTCATGCGACGAAGTATAGATTAGGCTTTCCAGTGAGCCGACATGCTATTGTGCATATGTTGTGCATATATTAGCACCCTGACTGCTTGACCTGATGTGTCATCGGTAATACCTATGTTTACCCTGCTATTTCATGTTAAGAAGGCCGCCGTCTTTCTTTTGATATGGTTGTGTCAGCAGCATGCTACCCACTTCACTGAGGAGGAACCACACATCCCTTTGGTGGACCCCTATTGCTGTCCATGTTGTTTTTTAAAAACAACTCAAAGACATACAATATATTATCATGTGCAGAACCATTTAAAGCTGGCAGTGTGCCATCAAGGTATGGCGTGAATACACTATAGCCATAACATTATTACCGAGATAAAACTTGTACTCTCTCCCTTTCCCCCCTCCCCATCAAGCATAAGCTTCTGTTTCTGGATTGTGTGTGAGGTTGTCAGTAGCTCCAACTGTGAACATCTTGTCTCGCAGGTTAACTCATATGCAAATGCAGTCATAAGTGCAGAGATGCATCACATTTTCCCCGCACAAATTGCCAGAAAACTGTCATCAGGAGAAACCGTTTCATGTCTCGCCTGAAGTCATGCAAAGAGATTGCTCCTGCCCACACACCCGCTGCTTCCATTTTCGCCCTAATGGTCCCACCGTCCCTCACCTATTGCCCACCTGCCAGACCTGACACCCCGACGCTTGAAGAGGACGTTTTGACAAAAATGTGGTCTTAAACACAGAACGCTACAAAGTTCATATACCAACGAACCCAGTTGAAGCATCTGACTTCTCGATTACAGAGGGCCGGCTCACTGATGAGATCCTGAAACTGAAAGTATTTGCACACTGCAGTGTTATTTGTATGGGGTTTCTCATGATTGAATCCATCAGGTCTGTAATGTTTGAACGTCATAGATGGAAGCTGTGCGTAGTTTCTGCAAGGAGTGTTGACTCCAAGGGCTCCAGGATGGACCTAATTATGAGGCACCGCCAAGAGATGCAGAGCCAGTCAGTAAATGATAGTGTTTGAAAAGGTCTGGGGGTGGGGGGGGGGGGTTCTCGTGAGTGGAGGCGCATCAGTTATAAGATTTGGAATGAATACTTTTTACTTTAAATACTTACTCGTAACGGTTAAAATAACTTTCTTTCACCAGGGGGATGCCACATGCCCTGTTGCTGTTGTTTATGGAGTTAAATTTAACCTGAGGGGTGGAGCCCAAGAGACTTTGCTGATCTGCTGCTATCAATGAAGCAAGTCCCCAATGTGACCATGTATGAGCTTGCAAGGGGACTGGCAACACATACAAACATGAGACAGCCACAGTCCCTGCCCTTCAGCCCTCATGAGGGGAGACTACTGGATCCTACAGATGAGAAAATCAGATTGGCTTCTGCAGGGCAAGTGAAAGTCAGCTTGCCTTGGCTAACTACAAAGAAGCTAGTGCCTGATAAAGATGGCCACCCTGTGACGGGGTCATCAGAGCATTATGCTCTTTATGACCACTTTCAAAGGGCAAACTCCAAAGACAAAGAGGATCTGTGGCTTAAGATAGACCTTGTCCCTGAGTGACGTGACTGAGCCAATAGCCAGTGTGCCGAGCAGCTCTTCAGTGGAATGAGGAAGAACAACCACTTCTTAAATATGGTGACCCCCTCGTCCCATATATCTTTAAGGAGGAACATTTTGCACCATTACAACAATGGTTGCAATGCAAAAACAATTGACAACATGAAGAAAACATTGGGGGGTGGACTGCAAATCCAGCTGAACTCCCATGGGCAGACAGTGTTAGGAACCGAAGCAGCCGCAGCCCCAGGCATCGCCACAAGAGCAGCAGCCCCCGCCATAAACACAGCCCCTGCCCTCACCACACCATCGGCCCCTGCCTTCACCACACTGGCCCCTGCCTAAGTAAGTAAGTAAGTATCTCTATGGCTAGAACACTGCCACGCCAAGAGTTTTCACTGTGGTAATCCTAGAAAATAAAGGAGGGTCCTTACAGGAACTGTTTATTTACCCACAGGCTATGCAGGGAAAACAAAACGAGGTGAGCTTCGGGGGGGGTCTACTTTGCGAACTCACATTTGCAGTCACCTCTGCCAGCTATGTGCAGGGTTCACAGAATAAATGGGCCATGTCATCCTTAATGCACCCTACAACATACACGTCATTCCCCATGCACGCCTTACACTACTGAGTCCACTGATAGCCACACTCCATGTTTAATAAAATACTTTTCTTAAACCGTTCACATGGTGTGTGTCCTGCATTTGTCCTGGTATTCCTTATGGTTTACTTTCTCAAGGGCTGAGTGGAAGTGCTCTGTGTACAGTACTACCAGTAAACAATACGTGCCTGTGTGTGTGTGTATGTGCTTTTATAACCCTCGGGGCTGGACGGTTGTGGTAAAAGCACGGTGAGTAATCGATGTGGCCTGGGGAACGAAGCACAGTGGTAACTTAATGAATGTGGGCAGGGCTGGACGGCCAACTCCGCCTTCCCGCAGGCTGCAGCCGGTACTACCTGGACTTGCACGTCTTTGGACTGTGGGAGGAAACCCATGCGGACACGGGGAGAACTTGCAAACTCCGCACAGAGGACAACCCCCAAGGTTGGACTACCTCGGGGCTTGAACCCAGGACTTCTTCCTGTGAGGCGACCCACTGCGCCACCCCGAATTTCCTTTTAAATCAAATCTATTTTCCTGTTTGTTTGATTGTTTTTACTGTGTGCTTGTTTTATTATTTTAATCTGTGCGCTTTTGCGTGCTTGCTTCTATCGTGTGCTTCTTGGGCTTCTGCCCGTGTACTCTGTAAAGCACGTTGGGTTGCCTTTGGGTATGAAATGTGCTATAAAAAGAAATTTGCCATGCAACTAAGTGGATCAATGACCCGACACAGTGGCCGGATGCTGCTTATCCTGACATCTACACATTTTTGATCGAGTCACCGGGTAGCATTACACTAAGTGTTGTCTGTTAATAACCCGCCCGTTAAAAGCCAACCGTTCGATCTAGGCTAGGTGGAGATTTAGTTGGAGACGACCTTCTGATGCTGCTACTACAACAGCTCGTCGGTATCCTCCTTTCTCCCGTTACGTGAAGGCCCGATTCCTTCCCCCAAAAGGGGGCACGGCCTTGGCACTTGATGACGCTGTGCACCGTTTCACTTCCTGTTGAGCCACGGCAGGAGAGACAGTAGAGATGACACTTCTAACATTAGTGAATGGCATTCCCTTTTGTATTTGTTAATATTAGTGGCTAACGATCTATAAATTCAGCAGTCAAAAAGATATCGCACTGGCGTCCGGGTGGCGTAGAGGTCTATTCCGTTGCCTACCAACACGGGGATCACCCGTTCGAATGCCCCTGTTACCCCCGGCTTGGTCGGGCATCCCTAGACACAATTGGCCGTGTCTGCGGGTGGGAAGCCAGATGTGGGTATGTGTCCTGGTCGCTGCACTAGTGCCTCCTCTGGTCGGTCGGGGCGCCGGGGGGGGGGGGACTGGGGGGAATAGCGTGAGCCTCCCACGCGCTACGTCCCCCTGGTGAAAGGCCTCACTGTCAGGTGAAAAGCGGCTGGCGAATCCACATGTATCGGAGGTGGCATGTGGTAGTCTGCAGCCCTCCCCGGATCAGCAGAGTGGGGTAATTGGCCAGATACAATTAGGGAGAAAAGGGGGGGACAACTCCAAAAAAAAAAGAAGATCGCACCAAGTGGGTATTTCTCGGCAACCAGCGACAACCGGACCCTCTGGTTGTACTCACATAGAATCGTTATGTTTAAACTAGAAAAATGCTTTTCCACAGAAAAAGCGTGTGAATGCTGAGCTGCTGAAAGAAATCACGAAAGCATTGCTGAAAATGGATAAATAGGAAAAGTCAGAAAGTCACTAGCCTACCTGAAATACCTGGAAACTGAAATGTGAAGGGAAGGGTAGTGATGAAGAGGAAGGGTAGTGATGAAGATGAAGATTAGTGATGAAGAGGAAGGGTAGGAAGGAGGGTAAGAAGGTTGTAGGAAGGTAGGATAGCAGGGAGGTTGTAGGAAGGAAGGTAGGAAGGTTGTAGGAAGGAAGGTAAGGTTGTAGGAAGGAAGGTAGGAAGCAAGGTGGGAAGGTTGTAGGAAGGAAGGAAGGAAGGTAGGAAGATTGTAGGAAGGTAGGAAGGCAGGAAGGTTGTGGGAAGGAAGGTAGGAAGGAAGGTAAGAAGGTTGTAGGAAGGAAGGTAATAAGGTTGTAGGAAGGAAGGAAGGTAGGTAGGAAGGAAGGTAGGAAGGTTGAAGAGGGAGGAAGAGCAGTTAAGAAGTGGCAGAAGCTGATCAAATCTACCAGGTGTTGAGAGTTGACAGTAATTAGGCTGGCAGTTGAGTTTCAAACTGATATGTGACGTCACAATAGGACTGAACGTTCTAACAGGCAAAGTGTATGGCAGAATTGCTAAAATTTCGAGCTGAATTGTTCAAAAACTATACAATATTTTTAAAATCTGAATAGGATTCTGAAAGAGCTGAATGTCCTGAACTGGTTAAGCTTTAAATGGGGTTTCTAGCTCAAAAAATGAAGGAGGAGATACAGTTCAAAAATGATGAGGGTTTCAACCTTTCCCCATAGACTTCCATTGTTTTGAAAAAGTAGAAAAAGCTTAATATGTCTAAAAGTATAAAAGATTTTTTAAAAAGCGAAATGTGAGCCTTAATGGGCTTAAAGAGATGAACATTTTGATACCTGAATGGTTTCAGTGGCTAAAAGTATGAAGGAGTAAAAGAGGTGGAAAGGTTGCAAAAGTCCCCCACTGACTCCCGTTCAAAAAATGGCTGAAAAAAGTTGAATATTTCAAAAAGTTCAAAAGGTATGAAAAATCTGAAAGGGGAGCACTAATGTCCTTAATGAGTTGAACATTTTGATGGTTGAATGGTTTCAGTAGCTAAAAGTATGAAGGAGCTACAAAGTGCCAAAAAATGGGTGGAAGAAAAATAAATAAATAAAGACCTGCAAAGCATTAGTGTGAATGCCCAGCATTCCCACTAACAAGTTATTAGAGCTACTTTAGCTAACTTCAATAAACTAATATAGCTTCTTATCCAAGGTTAATGGTTATCGCTCGTCACAGTGGCTACTCTCTCTCCTGCCGTGGCTCAAAAGGAAGTGAAACACTTCGCGCATGATGGGTATTGTCAGCTCAAAACGGAAGTGCTACCCGATTGGCTGGCTGAACTAGCCTCTTTAATTCACGCGTAAAAATGTTTAAAATCAACTGGAAATTAACACTAATTCGAGGAAAATAAACGTTTTTTTTTCTTTCCAGCTTAAGTTGTCTGTTCATTTTTCCTCAACATGCATCTACCGCCCATCTTTATCACCTAATTTCTTTACACTGACAGGTTATTTTCTGTACATTTCTTTAGTATAACCGAACAGATTTCTATGTAACACCTTTTCCTATTCAGGTTAAATTTTTTATGCATAGGTTATTTAACCTGGGCTACGTCAACTCAAGTGACAAATTTGTTCTACTCTATGACTGTGAAGCCTGGAAAACTACAAAAACAATCATCAACAAAATACAAGTCTTATTCAGCAACGGGCTCCGTTACATAAAGAGGATATTGTGGCCCAATAAAATAAACAAATGTCGACGCGTAGACGCTGACCAATCTGGAAAAAATAAATCAACCACAAACTCGAAAGAAGGACATGGAGATGGGTCGGACAGACACTCAGGAAAGGACCGACCAAGCTAACAAGACGGGCTCTAGACTACAACCAACAAGGAGAGAGGAAGACGGGAAGGCCAAAGACCAGCTGGAGGCAGTCCATGCTTGACAAGATAGGGATCCCCTGGCAAGAAGAAGGCAAAGGCCGCTGCGCAGAAGAGAGTGAGGTGGCGATCCATGGTGGATGCCCTACGCTCTCATGGGGGCAAAGAGGATTAAGTCAAGTCACGTCATGATGAAACCGAGTACGAGTGATTAACAACAGACAGAAATGATGTGCCGTACAGCTATTGAACATTGAACACATACACGGCAAAGATTATGAATTAAAAGTATATCATGACAGAAAGAAGATGGACAAAGTGCTTGAAAAGTTGAAAATCTAAAAAAAAATATTCTTGCAATCAAAGCAAAAAATGAATAAATGTTCCTCTAGAGGCTTGATTAAGCAGACGCCAGCGACAGTCTAACCTTTTTTGCCACAGGCGTCGGTTGTTACAGTCGTCTGGTTGACCAAACACAAAGCAGTGCTGTTAACCTCTATGGTCAGATTGCTGCTCAGATGATAGAGACCAGTAGCAGAACTCTGAGAGAACCTATTGCTCGCGGGGGGATTTTTTAGCAGCACTCCGTCCACTTCCCATTGAATCTGGGCCTTTGGGTAGCCGTCGGTGGCCTCGCAGCGAATGACCCTCTTCCTCCCATCGATGCTGTCGCTGCCGTTCCTCTGACAAACGGCGTACCTTGCTGGCGAGGAGAACAACAATGTAAGGTTTGCATCAGAGGGCTGGAAAGTGGTTTCGGCTTAATATGTTCATGTGACCGCACATGGCTGAGCGACTGACTGGGTGAATGAATCAACAAATGAATCAGCAAATGGATAAATGACTCACCGTGCACTGTCAGATTTAACTCAATGTAACTATACAGGGGGTTGAAGAAGTAACACTTGTAGAGCCCCGCATCAGCCGGTGTGATGTTCTCGAGGAGGAGAGAGCAGTTGGACATGTTCTGGTTCACAAAGACCTTGACCCTGTTCGTATATTCATGGAGAATGCCTTGCTCGTCGTACACGACTTTCGTGTCATTAATCTGCCAAGCAAAACGCGCTGAATGGTTTCGGTTCTTGCAATGGCATGGGAGGAGTATATTTTGTCTGATGGTACCTTGGATTTCCCCTCCTACAAAGGCAAGGACAGGCAAAGGAAACGTGATCACACATGTCAACTTTACAATGTCACACATGTCATATTTACAATATGTCAGTCAAGTATTTGCCATTAAATGACATAACACCAGTATCTAGAAGTCAGTTTATGGCAGACAACTACCCACGGCCCTGTCTCACTTCCTCTCCAAAATTAAGTCTCTCTCTCTCTCTTTTTCTCTTGTACAAACAAAAGCATCTGTCTTCAATGAATCTTCAATTTACTGAAGACAGAAGAACAGCTTGCATTACTAACAAAATGCAAACCCACTTGATGTATTTCTACACAGAATTGGCTGCACAGCTGTTCATGCAACACTTCGCCGTTTCCTGCTTCTTACTTATTGCAAATCACAAAACTGTTCAGCCGACGTGGATTTTTTTTTTGTTTTTTGTTTTTATTATTGAGCAATTTTACAACAAAGGACAAAAAAAAAAAAGCCAATTTTCTTTCAGCATAGCTTTTTATCCTTATTGAGACCAATCACTTCGTTTCCAAGAAACGTGTACAAGTTTTAAGGTGATGTGCAAAGAATTTTAGAAGAGAAAAAAAATACAGGTACGGGAAACAGTCAGATAACCATCTGAAGTTATTCACCGCATGTACACATGTTAACTGTTGTGTTAATTGTAGGATAACAATCGCACAACTATTCTGAATCACATTTCTCGGTGATTTTGTTTGGCACCAGGGCACAGTCTCCATATCCAGCTTATCTTAATCCTTTGTTTGGAGATGCTCGAGGGTTGTGACGAGCTCGGACGTTGGGATGTACTGTTTACACCACTGGACTGTTACCCATTCCTCCTGCATTGTGGGGGATCTGGCTGACATTAAGCTCTCCGCAGAGATTGAAAGCCTGCGCTGGCCATCTCTTTTTTGACTGCAAGAAAGCGGAAACAACTGTCTGAAAAGCCCAAGTGAAACTATAAACGCTTGTGAAATCCTAAACAATGACTATCACGGCCACAGAAACCTTGACATCTTCTGCTGTGTGACTCAACGAGCCTTTTTTTTTTCCATCTGGCAGACAGAGCCAGCAGATACACGTTCCCGTCTCGACCTAGAAGACCAAGCTTGGAGCAGTAGATGACGTTTAACAGCAAGGTTTTGAACTTATCTCTATATATATTTTTTTTCCCATGTCTTCCAACGAAACACTGAGCTCACACAGCATTGGGTTAGGTTATAAGCCGCTGGGTTAGGTTATAAGCCGCTGGGTTAGGTTATAAGCCGCTATGTTAGGTTATAAACCACTGGGTTAGGTTATAAGACGCTGGGTTAGGTTATAAACCACTGGGTTAGGTTATAAGACGCTGGGTTAGGTTATAAGCCACTGGGTTAGGTTATAAACCACTGGGTTAGGTTATAAGCCGCTGGGTTAGGTTATAAGCCACTGGGCTAGGTTATAAGCCGCTGGGCTAGGTTATAAGCCACTGGGTTAGGTTATAAGCCGCTGGGTTAGGTTATAAGCCGCTGGGTTAGGTTATAAGCCACTGGGTTAGGTTATAAGCCGCTTGGTTAGGTTATAAGCCACTGGGTTAGGTTATAAGCCACTGGGCTAGGTTATAAGCCACTGGGTTAGGTTATAAGCCGCTGGGTTAGGTTATAAGCCACTGGGTTAGGTTATAAGCCACTGGGCTAGGTTATAAGCCGCTGGGTTAGGTTATAAGCCACTGGGCTAGGTTATAAGCCGCTGGGTTAGGTTATAAGCCGCTGGGTTAGGTTATAAGCCACTGGGTTAGGTTATAAGCCGCTGGGTTAGGTTATAAGCCGCTGGGCTAGGTTATAAGCCGCTGGGTTAGGTTATAAGCCACTGGGCTAGGTTATAAGCCACTGGGTTAGGTTATAAGCCACTGGGTTAGGTTATAAGACGCCGGGTTAGGTTATAAGCCGCTGGGTTACGTTATAAGCCACTGGATTAGGTTATAAGCCACTGGGTTAGGTTATAAGCCGCTGGGTTAGGTTATAAGCCGCTGGATTAGGTTATAAGCCGCTGGACATGAGCGTCATAAAGCAACCACCGCTCAGCGCGTGTAACAACACAGCAGTTATCAACACAAACGAAAGATGATCACAATGTAACACAATAATACGTGGTGTCATTTCTTTGCTGGAGATAGGAGCGTTTGCTTGGTGATGGGGAGGAGGGCTGCCCCCTGCTTTGGTTTGCCTCTACCTCTGGAGGAGGGAGGAGGGAGGAGGGAGGGAGGGAGGTCCAGGGGGGCAAGCGTTATGCTGCTGCAGGTACACAGACTGGTTACGCCCTCTGCATTAAAAAATATGGACTACACGATGGAAAATAACGATATCACATCATATCTTGTGTTATCATATCATATCACGTGAAAGCAGCTGTTAGTTGGCCAGATGGGGGGTTTTTTCCTCCGCGAGAGGACGCACTGTTGCGTGTTGTGTGCACCGCGTTTTGCTGCGAAAAGCTGAAACCGTCTCCCTCGTGCGGACATTTTATGGGTCAAATCAAAAAAAAAAATCAATGTTATTTGTACAGCCCAACATCACAAATCACAAATTAGCCTCAGTGGGCTTAACAGCAACACGACACCCCGTCCTTAGACCCTCTCGTCGGATAAGGAACAAATCCCTAAAAAAAAAAAAACCCTTTAACAGGGAGAAGAAATAGGAGGAACTCTCAGGGAGAGCACCGGAGGAGGGAGAGCACCGGAGGAGGGAGGGTCCCCTAAAGTCCCCGCGAAGAAAGGGGGGGGGGTATTTTGGAGTTAGGACTTGGTTTAAGGGTTAAGGTGAACATTAGGACTGGGTTAAGGTTAGACGCGCAGTGACGACGTTACGGGCTGGGGGGGGGGTGAATGTAAATAAATAAGGGGGGGGCCCCCCCCGCGAGTTTAGGGAGACGGGGTCAGCTGACTGCTGTGATTTGAATGATTTTCATTTGGCAGCTGATGCGAGGTAGAAGTCCGTCACCTACCTGAAACAGTGATTAAAGTCATCAGCAGTCCCAAATACGTCCACATGTTAAACAGCCGGCTCCTGACCGAGGTCTCTCAGGGAACAAGGAGGTGCGCAGTCATGTCTCGGAGGGTTATCAATAAACACTTTCACCATTAAAAAAAAAAAGATAAGACAAAAAAAAAAGAAGAAGTCACGCCAATCCAGTTCTATCATCCGAATCCCAGACCACCCGGTTAAAGTACTTGGTACTTAGGAGTGTTGGTTTGTGGTTGGAGGACCGAACTCAACGCACACACACCTTCAAGTGTGAGCTGCAGCGCTTTGAGTTGATCCCTGTACATTCCGGAAGTAACGTGTCGACCAGTCAAACAAGGCGGCGGAGGAGCCGCGGGGAGGGCCACATAGCGCCTCGCCTCGCCTCCCACAAGGGCAGCGCGCATCAGATAAAGAAATCAACGCTTATCCTTTTCGTCTTCTGTGCCGTTGATTTAATGGAAGAAAAAAAAAATTTTTTTTTGTGCGAGCCTTACTTCATTATTAAACCTTCAATTAAAAAAAAAAACTCCCCTTTTCAATGTTGTTGATTATTTATTTAATTTTATTCGCACCGGTGCCCCTTCCACCCACAAACCTTTTGGAGACAGGGGGGTAATGGAGGAAAGATATGTTTCCAGGTTTTGTGTTGGATTTCGATTACATATGACATTATTGTACGAATTTTGGTGAACGTGTGTCATACTTTATACATTGGCAGCATGTATTGTGTTGTAGCGAATTCGGGGGGACCACGCAACCACAGGAACTGCCGCGGCCGGGAGGCGAACCCGTATCGCCCGCACCCGCAGGAGACCTCGCTAACCGATCGACTACAGGGTCAGACCCGCGAGCCAGCGGCCAGCGTGTCTTCTTATCCATGCACGTTGCAGTATTATATGATTATTATTAGCCCGGCGTGACGAGACCATACCGGATCGGTCGAGGCCCGCGTTAACACCGGCCCCAGCGTTGGTGCTGTGCCCTCACGGGGTAAAACCTGCTGCGGCGACCCCCGAAAAACAGGGAACAAAAAAAAAAAAAAAAAAAAAAAAAAAAAAAACTGAAAGATTATTAGCCGAGATTACGTTTCTAAAGAAGCAGTTCCCCGTACTAACCAGCAGATGGCAGATGGTCCTAATTTACCTCCATTGTCCGTTTAGCTCAGGGGTCCCCAATATGCGGCCCGCGGGCCACGTCCGGCCCGTGACGGGTTGATTTATGGTCCGCGAGAATTTTTGGAGAAATGCCAGAGGGAAGAATTTTTTTGATTTCCCTACCAAATTTTTTTTTAATTTCTTAGTAAAAGTAAGACTAGTAATATATCGAAAAAATAGATGAAAAATCTCTGTTTAAATTATAATACCTGCAACCTGCAAAACAAACTAACGAACAACATGCTGCTGGAGGTGGAGTGGACCGTGGTTTTAAAAGTGGCTCTAAAAGTGGCCCCCTATGAAAAGTAATTGGGGACCCCTGGCCTTAGCTCATGGAGAGAAAATACAAAGCAGTTTTTCTTTTCTTCGCTCGCTGTTTTGCTCACAATAAGACAAAACAGTTGTGTCCAAAACGTTCTTTAGTCAAAGCATCCACCTTCAAACATATTAATGAATGTAAATATACATAAATATATATTTATGACTGCTGGGATAGGCTCCGGCATCCCCGCGACCCTGAGAGCAGGACACGCGGTTCGGATAAAGGATGGATACATTATAACTATATATAAATATACTGATGTTATATGAGGCCCTGTGATGGCCTGGCGTCCCGTCCAGGGTGTCTCCCCGCCTGCCGCCCAATGAGTGCTGGGAGAGGCTTCAGTATCCTCGCGACCCTGAGAGCAGGATAAGCGGTTCGGATAAAGGATGGATACATTATAACTCTATTTAAATATACTGATGTTATATGAGGCCCTGTGATGGCCTGGCGTGCCGTCCAGGGTGTCTCCCCGCCTGCCGCCCACTGACTGCTTGGGAGAGGCTCCAGCATCCCCGCGACCCTGAGAGCAGGACACGCGGTTCGGATAATGGATGGCTATTGATATTGAATAATATTAAATCGTGCCTTGCAGAGGGGCTTGCAGACTTTGACCTTGCACATTTTTAATGTGGGACATCGGGCTATACACATAAAACTGACTTGACTGTCTTTACGCACCCCCCTCCCCCTCCAAAGCAACACGCAGGCACGCACGCACGTACGCACGCACGCGCACGCGAGCCCTCGCGCCGCCACCGCCGCCTTTCTCCGTATCGTCGTCAGGTGACAGGCTGCGGAGCGGCTGGCCAGCCTCGCTGTCGCCCCCCATCACCCGAACACAGCACACGCACCGTGTCCGTCATCAGCGGAGGGAGAGGCAAGGCAGGAGCCGAGTGTTTCCCGTCTCGTCCTGCGTTAAAAGGATTTTTCGCCTGCCGCTTTGGGGAGCGAGGAGCGCGCGGGACTCTTAACAGGGCGGGCGGCATGTGTGCGCACACGGCGTTGCTGCTGCCGCTGCTGCTGCTGCTGGCGGCGTCCTTGACGCGATCATCTGAGGTAAATATGCAAAGGGGGCAGAAAAAACAAGACGAAATCTGGACATCCTCTCCCCCCCCTCCCCCCCAATGTTATTTTTTGGGACCTCGGGTGTGTCGGTTCCCCCTCCCGTTAGCGGGTTTCGGACGAGCGGGGAAACCGCCGCTGCCCTTCTGGCCGACGACGCGATTTAGAAAATGAAGGAAAATCGGTGCGCTCCGTAATGGCGCGCGGGGACGGCTAATGACGTCGTGCGAAGCCGTGTGTCCGAAAACAACCCCCGTCGCTGCGCTTAGCGCCGGGGCCCTGTAGCGGAGCGGCCCCCTCCCCTCTCTCCCCCCGCTACCTCTAACCGCGTTTCACCCTACGTCGAGATATTTGGGAGGATGTTCGACGGTGAATGTCGACAAAACAAACGTAAGATTATTTTTGCCGTGGTTTTAAAATGGCACCGACCGGTGGCATCTCGCCAGCGGCCGCCGCGGTTCGCTGCTACGTTAGATGTCGGTGATTGACAGCTCGGCGGTGCGGTGTTTGAGGGCAGATCGCGCGTGTCGGTGTTTTGGGGGTTTTAATGCGCATCACAGGTTTGCCATTGTTGTTGGATATTCGTCAGAGGGGGGAGAGGGAGGGGGGGCCCGAATGGTTCCGAGAACATTGCGTCTGAGTTTATAACCTCGGCCGAAGGCCTGTGTGCGATTATCCCACATCTCGTCGAGGCCTTTCCTGTCAGGGCGTCTGGCTGAGGGTCGGGGCGACCCATTTCGCAGGATGAGTCCAGACAGGGGCGACATGGCTGCAGGACTGTGGTTTACAGTATTGTGGCGTGGCGACGGGCGGACCGTTGGGACGGAGGCAGACTGCACAGCAGATGGTACGCGGTGGATTCGGTTGCGTCGCCACATCGTTGCGGTTCCTCCGGCAGCAGGGTGGGAGAGGTTTACGGAGCGTGTTGAGGAGAACGCCGGAGGATGGAGGTTGTCCCAAAGCAAGATGGCGTCTGCAGCCTGCTGCTGCTGCTGCCGTCATCCAGCGAGAATCGCACAGCGCTTGTGTGGTTATAGCTGGGAATATGGAATAGACTGGGAAATGGGATCGCCGGTATTGCCGCTGTGCCCATTTATTCGTTTATCGTTTAGATGATCTGCCCTTATAGCGGATGGGGAGGACATTCCTGCGTTGCAGACGGAGGATGATAACAACACTTCCCAATCCAGATCTGTGCATGTTGCAGTTAAAGGGGGGGAAAAACAGACCTTTCTGCACAATTATAATAGGCACATGTTTGTTTTTGTTCTTTTGTTGCGTTTGAAAATGTCATAATCCAATTGGCCGGTGCTGTGATGTTTTTTGACAACTTGCCCCACTGAAATTGAAAGCAAATCCAACCTCAGTTTAAATGTTTACGCAAAAGGCTGCAGTCTTTCTGGAAGGTTGGTTTACATTGGGACAAGTGCAAGGTATTTTGTAGGTTATAGGCTGAGTCCCGGTGACCTTTTCTAGTCTGGGAGGATCTTCAGAAGCCCTACAGATTCTTGTTTTTATTATTATTAGTAGGTTATATATATATATATATATATATATATATATATACCATATATATACTCTGGTTTTACACAACCGTTATAATAAATAGAAAAACGTAAGTCCATTTAATAAATTTAAAGGCTCTAGAGCAGGGGTGTCAAACTCCAGGCCTCGAGGGCCGCAGTGTCTGCAGGTATTTGTTGCAACCGTGCACTAAACCACCTGATTAAACTAGTTCCTTTCCCTCCTTGATCCAGGAGGCGAGCTAATTAGTTAAATCGGGTGGTGTAGTGCACGGTTGCAACAAATACCTGCAGACACTGCGGCCCTCGAGGCCTGGAGTTTGACACCCCTGCTCTAGAGCAACAATCTGCTCTGAAGGTAAAGGGATCTCAAGGACATGATGCAACGTCTAACCCCTGATGTGCGCTGAGGTGGAAAAAAAATCCCACAGTGAGCAACACATTCTTATCAAGGCACGGCCACCAAACTGAGGAGGCATTTTATCAACAACGCTTGAAACGCAGTTTTATGATATTTTCCCCAGCATAATAAATACTTCTATCTCACACGCAGAGGTGATGTGGGTGCTGGCTTGTGTTTGCTGATATCGTTTTATTTGCTTTGCCCTTCTCTCTGTGATTCTAACAAAGGGTGCCAAATGGATGTGGTTTCCGCGAATAGGTACACACACACACACACCACACACACACACACACACACACACATGCACACACGAATTCAAGCGACTGATCACAGTCCACTGGGCTGATAAGGTGAGAAGAGAGCAGTATCTGGACAGAGCTAACAGTAGGACATCCCATTATCACTCACAGCAAGCTAATGTCACACAGAACTTTTGCAAACAAACACAGCATCAGCTTCCAGCTCACCATTGGATGGAACGGTAACAGATGGCTTGGTAGCCAGCGTTTGTCAGCTCGCAGCATCTGCCTTTCATGATGTTTGCCAGACAAATGGAAGGTCCAGAAGGCAAGCCAGTTTGAGACTTCCTCTGATTGTGCCGCCAAACAAAATAGAAGGAAGACAATGCTATTGCTGCGTGCTAGGTATCCTGTCGGACCACATGGGGTAGATGTTTCCTTTGCGACCAGTAAATGTCAACATCAGGTCAGTTAGACGCGAGGGGGGGTCTTTGGCACCTCGTGTTAGCTCTCAGCTGAATTACAGCATTTTATGGTGTTGATATGGTGGAACAGTGGTTAGGACGGTCGCCTCACAGCAAGAAGGTCCTGGGTTCGAGCCCCAGGGGAGTCCAACCTTGGGGGTCATCCCAGGTTGTCCTCTATGTGGAGTTTGCACGTTCTCCCCGTGTCTGCGTGGGTTTCCTCCGGATGCTCCGGTTTCCCCCCACAGTCCAAAGACATGTAGGTCAGGTGAATCGGCTATGCTAAAATTGTCCCTAGGTGTGAATGTGTGTGTCAGCCCTGTGATGGACTGGCGGCTTGTCCAGGGTGTCTCTCTGCCTGCTGCCCAATGACTGCTGGGATAGGCTCCAGCATCCTGCGACCCCAATTGAGATAAGCGGCTTGGATAATGGATGGATGGATGGTGCTGATAGTTTTTGCCATTGGTTCAAATAAAATGCGGTTCATAGACAGTCTCTCTACCCTGGCCCTTGGTTCCCTTTATCTCAACTGGGAAATGAGGACAACGTGATTCACTCAGCAATATACAGGGGCTCATAAAGGTGGATGCGTACTGCACTGAGGCAGTAAATACCAAAGTCTCCGGTCTGTGGATTGTAAAGGCTTTATCTGGAGTAGACTTAAAGAGCCACACAACACTAAAACAACTCATTCTAACCGAAGACTGATGTACTTGGACACATCCAAGTCAAAGACATCGACCCTGGTGCTTATCTCGACATTTTAGTGCAACCTATACGATCTGTACGCAAAGCAGTGGGTTTCAGCGATATGAGCCACAACCCCCCCGGCTACGCCCATCCACCTTCTACTTTAAATAAATAAAAAACCATTCAGATTCCACCGTTGATGAGAGGGGTATTTGAGAGAGAGACATAGCTAAAGATAGAGAGAGAGAGAGAGAGAGAGAGAGCGGGTACAGTTGTTGAGAGAGTGACCACAATTACACATTTTTGTATTTTTCAGTAGTTCTAATTTGATAGTTTTTTGGTTTTTTTTTACATATTTTTTGTTTGATTTTATATGTAGTATTGAAGTTATATTTAATTTTATGGTTTATAGAATTGGCGCTCTTGCACCCCTCCATGGTTGCTGTTGACTTGAGGGTTGTCCAGAGTAGACTGAGATTTCACCAAAGGTATAAAAAAAACCCCCAAAACACGGGCATGGTTTGATACCTGTAGCCCATGCCCACATTTTCCCCAGATTCTGGCGTTTTTTAAATCTCAGATGAGGCTACAGTCTGTCTAAACTGGGCTGCTTTGTTGCCCTTTAAAGTTTTATTTATCCTTTATAGAGAGATCTGCTTGGGCAAATGCTGAATTACGATCCAAACAAGAGGTTGTCAGCCAAAAATGCCCTTGTACATGGATTCTTCCGTGACGTCACCATGCCAGTTCCTCATCTGCAACTCTAAGGAATACTAAATGATTTTTTCAGTTTTTCTAAATGATATCAAAGAAAGAAGGATGTCCCAAGCCTCACTCAGTTTCCATTATTATAACGGACAGGGATCAGAGAAACTATTGGACGTCCAATAGTTTCGCTTAAATTTTATAAGTCCATTATAATTCTGTTTATCCTCTTTTACTGTTGCATTGTGTAAATTGTGTAAAAACAACATCCATTGCACGTTGTCCGTCTTGGGAGAGAGATCCCTCCCTCTGTTGCTCTCCCTGACGTTTCTTCCTATTTTTTCCTCCCTGTTAAAGGTTTTTTTTTTTAGGGAGTTGTTCCTTATCTGATGCGAGGATCTAAGGACAGGATGTTGTGTTGCTGTAAAGCCCATTGAGGCAAATTTGTGTGATATTGGGCTGTTACAAATAAAATTGACTTGACTTTATAGAATAATATCTGAAGTGGGAATCGTAGTTGATCGGGGCCAGGATGCTTGCAGCTCTCTGATCCTGATACTGCATGGAGAGGTGTGTGTGTGTGTGTGTGTGTGTGTGTGTGTGTGTGTGAGAGAGAGAGCGAGAGAACGAGAGATGAAAAGATAAACAAAGAGAGGTAACACATCATCGCCACTGTCAGCAAATGCTGAAAGTTTGGAATAATACTAATCTCCAGTATAAACAAAAAAAGTTAACGCCATTTTCCTCGATAACATCGTTGTCTATTTACCCTGAATAAACCTAGAACAGATCAAAAAGGTGTCTATTTGCCAATGTGTCCCAATCACATTTTTTCTAAATCAGTGTTTGCTCTTTGTGTCCACCACCTGACGCTTCCTTTGACCCTCCACCTCCACCTCCAGGTTCCCGCTGATGACTCGGTGAGTCTGCTGGCGGAGCCCCAGGTGGCCATGTTCTGTGGGAAGCTCAACATGCACATCAACGTACAGAGCGGCAAATGGGAGTCAGACCTGTCTGGTACCAAGAGCTGCATAGGAACCAAGGAGGGCATCCTGCAGTACTGCCAAGAGGTGAGAGACAGACGGGGAGAGTGAAAGAAAGAAAGAATAATAGAAAACAATAGGAGGAAGAGAGGAAAACCTAAATGAATGAGGACGGTAAAAGGTTTTACAGCTTTAAGATGAAGGTCAGTGTTTGGGTGTTAGGACTGAACAGTAGACCATTTCACAATGTATGTCACATTATATACATTGTGCAATAGTCACACTGCGAAGGATGCGATGGAAAGGAAAATTGGTCCCATCAGTCATTAGCCTAAACCCCTTCCTGCTTGATTTAAAATGAAGTCTAGCCAGGTCTGCTTTTTTTATGACTGCTTTTGAAGAAAGGTATTGTAGTGTATTGGACAAATAATATATATTAGTCCTATTTAATGACTTCTTTGACTATTGCCTCATTTCCCCTCTAAAATCACCCCAATCGTCGCTAAAGTGATAAATTCTTTGCAAATGGAGCTTTGAAAGTTGAAAGCGTCATATGTCTGGTGAAATTATCCAACTCCTTGTTATTTTTTGAGAGTGAATACACATTAATAAAACAAAAATATCACAATTTCTCAGCCCTACTGAGTGTATATGAGAGTTGGAAGCATGGATAGGAAAGAGGTGGAGGAGGTGTTAAAGGAAAAGAGAATCAGGATGAGGTGCTTGTTGAAGGAACTCAACAGTTTTTGTCTTTTCCTCCAGGTCTATCCAGAGTTGCAGATCACGAATGTTGTGGAGGCCAACCAGCCTGTCAGCATCCAGAACTGGTGCAAGAAGGGCCGCAAGCAATGCCGCAGTCACACACACATTGTAGTGCCATACCGCTGTCTGGGTAAGCCTTTCCTATGGTGTGTGTGTGTGTGTGTGTGTGTGTGTAAGCGCGCACGTGCGCGTGTGTGTACGCAGGCACACACAGAAATGGCTGGGGCTCTGAAAAGGTCAAGTTAATGCCCCCCCCCCCCAAAAAAAAAATCTGCCTTACTCATATCAATGCATGCGTACGCTTTCTCTCTCCTCCTAAACACATGTAAACTGGGAGAGGCTTACTCAGTAACACAGTCTACATAGGTATACACACATAAATACACACACCATCGGTGCTCACTCTGGGTCAAGTATCACTGTCCTCCTTTCTGGATCCTTACGGGTCGTCAGGTGGGTGTAGAGACCGATCCTGGAGCTGCATATTTTGGGGCAATGTGGGCAAGTGTGTGATGGAGTGGTTGAGGATGTGGTTTGGGCTTTTCTGGTATCTCGCTACGTTCTGAGTCTGCACTTGTTTTCAGCAATGCGGTGGAGGTCGTGGTTGTAGCGCACAGCAGGTGCGCTACAACCTTAACACCCAGGTGTTAAGGTCGATGCCAAACCTTTTAATGTGGGTCTTGATGTTACCTTTATATTGCTTCTTTTGTCCTCCTGGGGCACAGCATCCTCTCATGAGCTCAGTCAGACATGCGGAGGACATGGCTAATCCATCTCAGCTGATGTGCAATGTTGGCAATTATGGTAGGCATGTTGGCCTCCTCGAGGACGCTGAAGTTGGCGTGCTTATCCTCCTAGCTGTTGGTATGACTTGAGTGCCTTCAAGTGCCTGCTATATGTGGTCCAGGATTCTGACCCATACAGTAGGGTGGGCAGCACCACTGCTTTGTACACCAGAATTTTTGTTCTGGCCTGAAGGTCACAGTTTTCAAAAACCCTTTTTCTCAATCTTGAGAAGGCCCAGCTGGCACAGCTGAGACACTGGTGTATTTCAATGTCAATGTTGGCTTTGGAGGAGAGAAGGCTGCCAAGATATGGGAACTGTTCCACGTTTTCCTGTCTGATGTTATCTACAGAGATGGAAGGGGGCAGAACAGGCATATTTCTGTTGGGTCAGGGTTGGTAGAGGATATGGGTCTCTATGTTAATGGCCAGGCCAAGCTGCTTGTATACCTTTGCAAAGGCTTCCAGTATGCGCCGTAGTTACTTTTCTTCTACGAGAGACACTAAGGCATTGTCATCGGCATACTGCAGCTCAATGATGGATGTGACAGTGGTTTTACTTTTGGCCCTGGATCTGTTAACTTTTAGAAGAGTCCGATCAGCTTTGTACATGATTTCAACTCCCTGAGGAAGATTGGGACACATGAAGTGGAGGATTGTGTGCAATTAAGACAGAGAACAGGGCTGAGGCAATGACACAGCCTTGTTTAACTCCTGTGTGGACCTTGAAGGACTCTGTCTCTAGTTGACATATTGTCATGTAGCAGTCATAGAACACTGACATATTTGTCAGGGCAGCCTATTTTTGACAGAACTAGCCAGAGAGCCTGGTGGTTTACAGAATCAAAAGCTTGGTCCAAGTCTATAAAGGCCATGTATAATGGTTGATTCTTTTCCTGCGCTTTGTCTTGGAGTTGGCGAGGGATAAAAATATTGTCCATGGTGCCTCTGTTAGGACAAAAACAGCTCTGGGATTCTGGCAGAATTTCCTCTGATATTGGGAGAAGTGTATTGGCCAAGACCTTAGCCAGAGCTTTCCCTGTGGTGGAAAGCAAGGAAATGCCACGGTATTTTCCGCACTCAGCTTTTTCTCTTTCTTAAAGATAGAAAGAAGGAGTCCATCCCTAAGTTGTGCAGGCATTTCCTCTTATTCCCACATTTTAAGTAGCAGGGCATGGATATGTTGTCTAAGGAGTATAGGTCCACCTGCTGTCAGTACTTCTGCTGGTAATCCATCAGGACCAGCAGCCTTGTTGATTTTCATCTTCCTGATAGTATCCTGGACTTCTCTTATACTGGGTGGTGCCGCCATGTCCTCTTTGGGTTGCTGAAGTAGTTGTTGGAGAGGATCCATCTCAGGGCTGGAGTCCCGGTTTAAAAGGTCCTGGTAGTGCTCTTTCCACCTCTCTTTGATTGACTTGTTGTCTGTTAGTCTTGTTGCTCATCAGTTGCTTTTCATTTCCAGAAGAAAGTTTAACCACCCTTTCCCTCTTTCAGCTGTCTTTGGTCAGCCAGTTGCATTTCAGAGAGTGTGGCAATATCAATCCGGAATCTTCTCAGCTCTCGGGTGGTGATTGCAGTACGCCATTTGGGTCAATTGCTGGATTGATTGCCCATGAGGGTTCATATGTTCCAGGCTCTGAAATATGAGTTTCTGCTTCTGACCACATGGTGGTGACCCCTCTAGGTGTGGTGGTCCAGACAGGAGGTATGAGGCAGACTATGTTTAAGGCACTTTTTCTATCCCGCTCGCCAACTGGGGCGAGCAGAGCGGATCCTAAATAGGGCTGCTCAGTTGTGGGTGCAGCAGCCAAGAAGCCCCTCTGCCTCAGTCCCAGGGCGTAGCGACTGTTCATACACCCACTGCCTGTGTGTCAGGTTGTGGATAGGGGCTGCCAGACATCACCGTCTTGCCCCTGTCACCTCTTCCTGATTGCTACAAGGCTTTGACCCGGGATGTTTATGGGTTGATTCCCTTGCAAGAGAATGCCTGTGTGTGACAGCTTTTTACGTGTGTGTGTGTGGGGGGGGGCTGATGCACCTGCAGCCATCACATGGTCCTTGGCAGGGGGTGGTCAGAGTCCAGCGGCATAGAGAACAAAGACGATTGGGGACCACCCTCTGTTGCAGCCTTCATCCGCCTTCGCTGCCATTGTGACCTAGACACATCTTCCGCCAGTTCCGCAGTTGAGGTTTTTGTTGGATTGCACTTTGTCTGGAACCTCCGCCTTGACCTATCTGCCTTGGGTGACCCTACCAAGAGCCAAGCTCTGGACGGCATAGGTCTTGGGATCATTAGTATATGCAAGCTTCTCCACCACGTCAAGGTGGTGGGTAATCCAGCAGAAGAACACACACACACACACACACACACACACACACACACACACACACACACACACACACACACACACACACACACACACAACACCATAATAGATCTCCTTGGCACACACTATAAGGTCAGCAAAGATCTGCTACTCTGAGACCACACATTTCTTTGTAGAAAATGCATTTCTTACCTTATGGCTTCATCTTTGCCTCTTCTACAGCCATCTTGTCTTACAGGATGCAAAGTCCATTATAATGTCTTTAAAGTCCATCCGTTTAGCTAGTTCACACTCAGTGGGAAGTATTGCCATTGTCATTGCTTATATTTAGGATGAACATGATTATTGCTAGCGTCCGTGCCCCCCCCCCCCCCCCCCCAGCAGCTGGGCCCCTGAAAGCTTTCCCCCTTTCCCCCCTTATGGGCAGCTGTGTGTGTGTGTGTGCGTGTGTGTGTGCGCACCCCCTGACCAGATATGATTGCTCGGGGGCCCAACAGTGATGTATCTAATTTTTAACGCTATCATGTCTGTACATAGGGTCCCTTATTCTTAGGGGCCCTGTGAAAATGACACCCCCCCCCCCCCCGAGTGCATCTGAGTATCCTATATGTTGTGAAGAACAAAGGTACTGTTTTGTTGCAGTTGGAGAATTTGTGAGCGACGCCCTGCTGGTACCGGATAAGTGTAAGTTCCTGCACCAAGAACGCATGGACCAGTGTGAGAGCCACCTGCACTGGCACACAGTAGCCAAAGAGGTGAGGAGAAGGACAAAAAGCTGTATGTCCAAACTAGGCTTGTGCTGACTGGCAGTCGGCTCGTATATCGACAATTGGGTTTTCTTGTGCAGATATTAAGGCGATTTTAACTCTCAGAACTAATGTTATAAAAATAATCCCAGGATTCTGCTCCCTACTGTGCATTTAGAGATGCTTCTGATGGAGCGGCATGTCTGCCCACTGAGCCCCGTTAATCGTTGTCATCATCTCTTTTCCATGGATCTGATATCCCGCGTCTCCGTTCGCCATATGCCTGCTCACTAAAACTTTGCTCTGCGCTCCATAAGAGTAGTTAATGTTACGGATATGATTTGGATTGTGATATTAAAGATAAGATAATAATGTTAAATGGAATATGATGGTGGGATACTGTTGCATGAAGCACAGATACATGGACTTTTAAAAGGGAGCGGTTGTTGAATAGAGGAGACATTGCTATGAAATAGATTTTTTTTTAATGTTTAAATATTTCAAATAAAATGTTCACACTCTTTTATAAATATTTATTCACGTAACTTTAACTGTATTGCTTGCAGAAAACTTAAAAGATTTGATTGTTTCAAAGCTCCATCAGATGCTCAGCCGGGCTCAAGATGATTTCTCAAAATCTTTAATCCAAATTTAATTCCTTTTTTTCCCCCTTTTTTTTTTTTGATTTTTCCCTCTTTTCTTTTCCCTCCCCCATTGTACTTCGCCAATCACCCCACTCTTTCAAGCCGGCCCGGTCGCTGCTCCACCCCCTCTGCCGAACTGGGGAGGGCTGCAGACTACCGCATGCCTCCTCCGATACATGTGGAGTCGCCAGCTGCTTCTTTTCACCTGACAGTGAGGAGTTTCACCAGGGGGACGTAGCGTGTGGGAGGATCACGATGTTCCCCCGCCCCCCCGAACAGGCGCCCCGACTGACCAGAGGAGGCGCTAGTGCAGCAACCAGGACACATACCCACATCCGGCTTCCCACCCACAGACACAGCCAATTGTGACTGTAGGGACGCCCAACCAAGCCAGAGGTAACACAGGGATTCGAACCGGTGATCCCCGTGCTGGTAGGCAAGGGCATAGACCGCCACGCCACCCTCCAGACGCCCGTCCATGCTGTAATTTCACTGGTGTGCTGTGACGTAACTCCCCCCCAACCCCTCCTACTCCCGTTGCCCCCTGGCGATCGGATCGCCTATCGACCATCTCGAGTAGCCACGATTGGACGATGTGAAAATAGAAACGATCACCCAGTCCTAGTTCAAACGTCATGCTACATATCTTTAAAGGTGCTGTTTGTAATTTGTACCTGAATGCTGATATCCATCATTGATGTGAATAACAACAATTCAAAACCGACGTGCCGCTTGGCTGCTGCTCAGGGAAGCAAGACAAGCACATTCAAATTGAAAGGGTTGATACACAGTCCATTTGCTGACATCCACCATATTTGAATGCCTTCAGTAGATGTCAATTTGCTGTAGTCGCTGGGGACTGCGAGTGCAAATCAAATATTCCAGGTGGCCGGGTGTCAGACGACAATAAAAACTACTCAGCCGTCCTGGCTCCTCGGGTCTTGAATGCTGAAATCTGGATACTTGGCCTGTTTCGATCAGTGCCGTTCAGTAACCCTGCTAACATGTACCAGTCATGTTATGCTTCAGGAAAGTCAAAATATCACACATAGCACCTTTAAACAGCACCATAACTCCATCCATCAAAAAGTCTGTCAGCTGCTCTTCTCCGTAACTCCGTACCCACATAGAACCCGCAACAGTTCCAGGTTTAATAGTCGTGGAACAGTAGTAGTTTTCCTTATTTACACAGAAAGGTCTCATACCGTGTGTATGGTGAGTGTGTTGAGTCTGTCCTAACATGACATGACTGTTGCGGCTAGATTAGCCAACGCAGGAAGTATCGTGTAATCTCGCATCTCCTTTGTTAAAGATTTCTTAAGGGCATTTTTTACTTCTCATTAGATAGCGGTAGTGAAGAAGCAGACAGGAAATGTGGGAGAGAGAGAGGAATATGACATGCAACAAAGATCGCCGGCTGGAATCAAACCTGTGGCGACAGTTGCGGCCATGTCGCATGCGCTGTAACCATTTGGCTACGAAGGCGCTCCATAACGCATCTATAATGGTACCAACATGCTGTCTGCGGATTCTGTCCTCTGCATGGATAGATACAGATGTTCGCTTATCTGGGAGTTGGCCCCAAAAAATGAAATGCTTTCTTCACTGAAAATTACAATCAAATATGGGCCGTCCGGGTAGCGTGGCGGTCTATTCCGTTGCCTACCAACACAGGGATCGCCAGTTCAAATCCCCGTGTTACCTCCAGCTTGGTCGGGCGGCCCCACAGACACAATTGACCGTTTCTGGGGTGGGAAGCCGTATGCGGGTATGTGTCCTGGTCGCTGCACTAGCGCCTCCTCTGGTCGGTCGGGGCACCTGTTCGGGGGGGAGGGGGGAATAGCGTGATCCTCCCATGCGCTACGCCCCCCTGGCAAAACTCCTCACTGTCAGGTGAAAAGAAGTGGCTGGTGACTCCACATGTATAGGAGGAGGCATGTGATAGTCTGCAGCCCTCCCCGGATCGGCAGATGGGGTGGAGCGGCAGCCGGAACAGCTCGGAAGAGTGGGGTAATTGGCCGGATACAATTGGGGAGAAAAAGGGCGACCCCCCCCCCCAAAAAAAACAACAATCAAATGTGCCACTGCAAAATGGATACTATGTAACGAAGTCGCAGAATGGAAGCCATCACTTTGTGAGTCTCTTGTGATTGGCCCGCTCCAACTATCCTGCCACCTGATTGGCTTGTTGCTCTACATAAAAGTGTCATTCTTAAGAGCGTTGTAACCCTTTGTGTGCTTCACCCGTGAACGTAAATGCTTTTGCTCCCATTAGAGGTGTTGTTTTTTTATTTCTATTTTGGTGCTTGTTCCAGTGACCCATCAGTCCTTAACCTCGTTCACTCATGCAGAGTAATTTGTTTATCGTAGGGCAGTTTTACGTGTTGGGCTCAGGCGTGAACGCGAGGCGAAGTCGATATTCCGTAAAAGTTGTGTCGGCAATTTATCGACTCAAGACCCGGTGACATTTAGGGAAAGTTTCTGAGGCATTTTTTTTTGGAAGAGGGAGATTTATTTGTAAAACGGTAAAATGTCTGGAAAATTGACCTACATTGAAATAAGAGGGCTTCTTTCAGAAATTAACAGTCAGCTGCACGGTACAGTAACATGGAAAATCAAGATTTCCTGAGTGATAGATAAATAAATGAAAAGACAACACTAGAGACGCTGCAGTCCATGACAGACTAAAAGACATCGTGTGGGAGTCGGGTGTAACAAGGCAGGAGGGTCTATCATGTCATGTTTGAACAAACGCTACCCATAAATCTTACCGTTACAGTTTGAAAGCGTCCATCCGTTAACCTGTTTTCTCGGCCTGCTCCACATTTTCACTCTCGATCCTGTCTTTTTTATTCCTTGTGCTTTGTTTTCGTTCATTCACGTGCCATCTGCCAAGGTCACGACAATAGCCCAGGTTCCCATAAGGCTTGCTGTGACCTATTGTTGCTATTATAAGGCAAGTGGGCGTTTTCCGTTAGAGCCCCACAGCTGTGGAGCTCCCTACCTGAGGGAATTAGGTTTGCAAACCCGCTGCCTTCTTTTACATCACTTCTCCAAACTTACTTTTACAGGAAGGCTTTTTAGAGTAAATCTGATGTTGGCCAGTTTTATATTTCTCTTTTATCACTTTTATTTCACTTGTTTTAATCAAACGCCGTTTTATCGGGTTCAGTGTTCTGCGTTTTAATTGTGTTCTTGTGGTTTTTCTCCTCGTTTTGTAAAGTTCTTATGCTTTATGATTTATTGTTTGTTTTTGTTTTTTGTTTTAAATCTTGATTGTGTGTACTATTCAGCTGTTAGCTGATCACCAGCGTAGATAAGGTAGCGTACTTATTCCCCTGCAGTATTCAAAATATGCTTATAAGTCATGAGCACTTAACAGTTTTGTCCTTTGGATAGAATTTGCTTGTAAAAGCTAACACTTGGGGGCGGCACGGTGGCGCAGTGGTTAGCGTGGTCGCCTCACAGCAAGAAGGTCCTGGATTTGAGCCCTGGGGTAGTCCAACCTTGGGGGGGTCGTCCCGGGTCGTCCTCTGTGTGGAGTTTGCTTGTTCTCTCTGTGTCTGTGGGGGTTTCCTCCAGGTGCTCCGCTTTCCTCCCATAGTCCAAAGACATGTAGGTCAGGTGAATTCGGCCCATCTAAATTGTCCGTAGGTGTGAATGTGTGTGTGTGTGTGTGTCGGCCCTGTGGTGGACTGGTGCCCTGTCCAGAGTGTCCCCCCGCCTGCCGCCCAATGACTGCTGAGATAGGCTCCAGTGTCCCCGCGACCCTGAGAGCAGGATAAGCGGTTCGGATAATGGATGGATGGATGTGTACTATTTCATCTTGTATTGTAAAGCAGCTTGTAACATTGTTTTGAAAGGTGTTGCATAAATAAAGTTCATTATTATTATTTTCATCATTATTAGTCCTGTGGCGATCGCTCCATGAATCTCCATGACTACGGGATGCTGCTGCCCTGCGGCATTGATCGTTTCCGAGGGGTGGAGTTTGTTTGCTGCCCCCTGGAGGCCGAACCAGAGTCAGACAGCGTGGAGATGGAGGGGGAGGAGTCAGACGTCTGGTGGGGTGGAGCTGAGACAGAATACTCAGATAACAGGTATTCTAAGGGAACAACAGCACCCATCCACTGCAGTGCACGTTAGCAATCTCCGTCAATAAAATCAGACGCTTGAAGGCGTGTTTTGATGATATGCCCCCTCTCTCTGCAGCATGTCACACCAGGCAGACGCAGAGCCTGCGACCACCGAGGACGACGAGGATGATGATGAAGAGGTAGTGGAGGAGGAGGCTTTTGACCGGGACGAGAACGGAGACGGTGATGAAGACATTGGGGAAGAGGACGAAGATGAGGGTGACGACATGATGGACGAGCAGGAAAGCGATGAGCGTGGCGCCAGCATCGCCATGACAACAACCACCACCACCACCACCGAGTCTGTCGAGGAAGTTGTTCGAGGTGAGAGGCTGGTAGTGGCTAGTGGATGTGAACGCACACTTTTGGTTTACGTTTTTCATGTTGTCAAAGCTGAAATCTGGGGTTTTTCTTCATTTATAAATTGTTATTTTATCCATCTGGACCATGGCGTCGGGTTACATGATATTAACTGTCATCTTTACCATGGTTGGAGATGCTCTCCAGTCTCCTTATACCACCACTGAATTATTTTGACTGGGTAGGATGAACACTGGTGCAACGGCAAACACCTTCCTACTCAAAACAGGAGAAACAATTGAAACGTGATGCGAACGTGCCCATGACAGTCAATATTACTGTACAACAGTGTTCCCATATAGTCTGATGTAGTCTGTGTACATTAAACTGTCTGTGTTAGCTTTGTTCCCAAGATTCAGTTTTATAAAGGTGGGAACCCGTTACTGCTGAGCTGACGGCACGCCACCTTGTTTGTCGTCCTCACTGCCTGAGGACGACAAACAGATCGGGGAAATCATTGATTTCAGCTTTAACAAGTTGCCCCCTCATCCCCTTCCCGTCGGTGTCTTAAAGGAATAGTATAGAATTTCTGATATCCCTATATTATTCTCGCCCCTTTTGTCAGTATATAGGTAGGTTTCATTTTCAGTCTGACATCCTTTTCACACCTGGCTTCAGCGCCTGGTATTACAGGTTCTAATGCGATACCCTTGTTTAGCTCTACACAGGATTCAAACGCCCGGCCTCAGCGCCCGGTGTTTCAAGAAATAATGTTCTGTGCTCATTTAACTGCACACAGGATTCAAACACCTGGCTTCAGAGCCTGGTATTTCATGTTGTCATACCCTGTGATGTGCCCTGTGATGCGATGTACCCATGCTGTGTGCCCTGTGATGGCCTGGCGGCCTGTCCAGGGCATCTCCCCGCCTGCCGCCCAGTCACTGCTGGGATAGGCTCCAGCATCCCCGCAAACCTGAGAGCAGGATAGGCAGTTTGGTTAATGGATGGATGGATGGATGGATGGATGGACATCCTCTTCCTCATATTGGACACACGGCTCCGGCTTGCCAATTCAGTTAATGGTGGACAAATCCACAATCCTCATTCCGTGATGATGATGATGCTAATATGATGCTAATAGGAAGAAATGGGTGAATGAACTTAAAAGTGAATCCTATCTATGTGTTATACATGAGCAGTGTGTATAAAATAGGGATAGTCTTAAACATTTCTGAGCCGTTCCTTAAACTGTTTATACGTGAAGTGTGAACTTGTCCTCATCTCACATTCACATTCTTTTTTCAGTGATTAATTTGTGCGTGTGTGTTTGTGTGTGTGTTTGTGTGTCACTGCTTGTGCGTTATGTATCTCAGCGGTTTGTTGGGCTCCTGCGGAGTCGGGCCCGTGCCACGCCATGCTGGAGCGTTGGTACTTTGTGCCCGAGACGGGCCGATGTGCCCCGTTCTTGTTTGGGGGCTGTGGGGGCAACAGGAATAACTTTGGCTCGGAGGAGTACTGCCTGGCGGTCTGCAGCAGTTCCTGTAAGTCCCGGGACCGGACCCGTCTGAGCCCTGACAGCCTGAACCCTCTCCGTAGACTGGCTGTCTCTGTCTGTCTGTCTGTCTGTCTGTCTGTCTGTCTGTCTGTCTGTCTGTCTCTAGCTTAACACTCTCCCTTGGATCCTCCTCTCTTTCTCCTGAGTGTCTGATGGCTCTTAACCACTTGGAGAACTGATGATAGTTGTTCGAGCCCGTAGCCAGCTCGTGACAGGAGGAATGGTCCGTGGGCCATTACTGCTTGCTGAACAGATAGGTTGAAGCGAGGGATGAAGTGCAGGAGAAAGAAATGTTCAGACACTCCCCACCGTCCACCCGCAGAATAACAGGTTTGTTGTGTCTGCTGCGGGGGAGAGAAGGTCTTTGGCTATCTGCTGAACACCAGGCAGGGCAGTCGTCTTCCAGTGCTGTTGCATTGTGATGAAATTCACATATTGTGTTGTGACACACAGTTTTGCTGTTTAAACGGATTTTAATTAGAATCTGCTGACGAAAACTTCTCCCAAAATGAGGAGTGAAATATTTGAGGGCGTGTTATTTGACTGCTGGTTTTGGCTTGACTTTACATGACTTAAAACACGGTATCTTTGCTGATGTGAGCAGATATTATGATTATATATCGATATCGTGTTCGGTTCCCTGTGATCATCATGCTCATATTTTCCTTATTGCTAAGCGCTAGCCAACCACGTTGCAGCCCGAGGGGCCGTGACGTGGCAACCATCTTGAGCTTGGTGACTAATTGCCAGGATCGCTGATGATGAGGAACATTTCAGTGACTGGAAGGAGAAAAAGACCATATTTGCATATGAAGCTGGAGTCCCCCTGGTGGAAAACAGCCATGACGCTCGGTCCATCACACTCACACGCATCCCTCCATCTGTTCTTGTGCGATCTGCTCGTAACACCTTCACTCACCAGCAGGCTTAGTGACAAGGAGGTTCCTCCAGTGGGCCATGCAGTGTGAATAGATGCTGTTTGTAGCTGTGTTTGTGCGTGCATGTGTGTGTTTGCATGTGTCGTGACGCAGTGTGGACTAGCAACCTTCCATGTCGGCTGCAGCAGCTCTCTCTTTTCTGGTAATTATAAACCCGTGTTTTTCCTGATATCGTGCATTTAGTGTGTCACGGCATCTGGAAAATTACCACAGTGTGTGTGTGTGTGTGTGTGTGTGTATATACGTGTGTGTATGTGTGTGCACGTGTGTGCACGTGTGTGCGCTTGTTCCCTGTGTGTTGCACAAGGAAATCACAGACAGGTCAAACGAGTTAATTCTCTTTTTCTCAGCCTGGCTATTTCTCTCCGTTTGCCGGGACTTTCCGCCCACTTAAGCACAACCGTCCTCGGTGGGAGAACATGACGCAGCGCCTGCCCTGATCCTGACACGTCTTTTTTCAGCTTATCTCCAGTCTCCCACATTAAACAACCACAACACACATGCACACACACACACACACACACACCCAGACACCCCACCCAGCATACACACAGGCTCTCACTCATATTTGGAGGCTAATCACCTACTGTCCTCTGATAACCTGTGTGTGTTTAATACCAGCATTTGTGTGTATATCTGTTTTGTTAACTTGTAACTCCTTAGTGCTAACTCCTGTTTGCTTCTGAAGCGTCGTCGTCCCACTAACTGTTCTCCGTGAGTCCCAGTGTAAATCCGAAGCAGAGTAGATTGCTGCATATATAGTTCTGTTTTCATCCGCCCTCCTAACTCTCTTTTGTGTTTTTGTCTCTTTTTTTTTTGTCTCACCTTCCTCCAATGGACCCCCCCCCCCATATCTTATTTTTTATCCTGTTACACCCCCCCTTCAGTGCCCACCATGGCCCCCAGCCCTCCTGATGCTGTGGATCGCTACCTGGAGTCTCCTGGAGATGACAACGAACACGCCGACTTCCAGAAAGCCAAGGAGAGCCTGGAGGCCAAGCACCGTGAGAGGATGTCCCAGGTGGGTGGGACGTCCCGCACACACACACACACACACATGTTAGAGCCTTGAGAAAGGATCATTTGAAGGAAATCAAAAGCTCAAATGCTGGAGCTGCCTACCAGCATGCCTACCAGCATGGGGATCGCCAGTTCGAATCCCCGTGTTACCTCCGGCTTGGTCAGATGTCCCTACAGACACAATTTGCCGTGTCTGCGGGTGGGAAGCCGGCTGTGAGTATGTGTCCTGGTCGCTGCAATAGCGCCTCCTAGTGGGAGAACGGGGGAATAGTGTGATCCTCCCACGCACTACGTCCTCCTGGCGAAACGCCTCACTGTCAGGTGAAAAGAAGCGGCTGGTGACGCCACATGTATTGGAGGAGGCATGTGGTAGTCTGCAGCCCTTCCCCGAATCGGCAGAGGGGGTGGAGCAGCGACCAGGACGGATCGGAAGAGTGGGGCCAGGTACAATTGGGGAGAAAAAGGGGGCAGGGGAGTACAGTTTGGAAGATTGATCATGATATAAACTAATGACTCGTGAATGATTGAAAATCCGGCACTGAAAATCAGTTTTAATGAGAATGTCTTCATCATGGAGGATTGCATTTGGAGTTTCTCAGCATTGAGAAGATTAGGTAAAAACCACTTAGTATATGGCTGGACCGCACATGGTCGGTGTTCGAAGTTGTGGCCAATTTTTTACAGGGATAGTCAGCGGTAGTTTCTATAATGTCTGTCATCATCAGCCGCTTCTTCGGGGTCGGGTCGCGGTGACACCAAGCTAAGTAGGGCACTCCAGATGTCCCTCTCCCCAGCAATGCCCTCCAGCTCCTCTTGGGGGATCCCAAGCCGTTCCCAGGCCAGAATGGCACATGTAGTCCCTCCAGTGAGTTCTGGGTCTACCCCGGGGCCTCCTTCCAGGACCAGTCTGCAATGCTGGAAGTCCACACGCCCCGGTCCCCACCTTGGCCTGCCACCCGGCCTGCCTTGCATCCTGCCCCAATGCTCATTCCCGTGGGTGGTGGGTCCACGGGGTGGTGGCTCCATGTTGTTTTTTTCGGGCTTGGCCTGGTTGGGCCCCATGGGCCAAGGCCTGGCCACCAGACGCTTGCCAGCGAGCTCCCTTCCCAGGTCTAGCTCCAGGATGGTGTCTATAATATAAATTGCTAAATGTTCATCTGCTGTTTTCTGTACTGGTCCCTGTGATATTTGTTGTTAAAGTGTGCTGAAGGAGCATATCACATGACATGGCTAAGCTACCTTCCTAGCGTGTCAGTAGTATCCACGAGCAGCAATATATTCCTTTCGTTAGCGTGCGATAAATGTGGAATGAGCTGGGACCACTGTACCGATTCATTTCGAAAGAGCAACAGCAGTCCAATCGGGTAACTTGGTCACTCAGTCATTCTTTTTTGTTTTCCCCTCCCAATTGTACTTGGCCAATTACCCTACTCTTCTGAGCCATCCCGGTCGCTGCTCCACCCCCTCTGCTGCTCCGGGGAGGGCTGCAGACTACCACATGTCTCCTCTGATACACGTGGAGTCGCCAGCCGCTTCTTTTCACCTGACAGTGAGGAGTTTCACCAGGGGGACGTAGCGTGTGGGAGGATCACGCTATTCCCCCCAGTTCCCCCTCCCCCCTGAACAGGCGCCCCGGCTGACCAGAGGAGGCGCCAGTGCAGCGACCAGGGCACATACCCACATTCGGCTTCCCACCTGCGGACACGGCCAATTGTGTCTGTAGGGATGCCCGAACAAGCCAGAGGTAACAAGGGGATTCGAACAGGTGATGCCCATGTTGCTAGGCAACAGAATAGACCACCATGCTACCCGGACACCCACTCAGTCATTCTAAAGAGCACTCAGACATTTGTGGTTGTAGGGCTGGGCTCACTGGCCAGTCCAGCCAAAAAGTCTCACAACTTATAAATTGACAAACATAACTGAAATGTTTTTTTGTGGGCTCTCAATATGACAAGTGCATGTATTTATTTTACATGTTCTGTCCCTTTAACTTCCTGACACCATTTGTTGGGGGGGGGGTACAAATACAGAAGCCGGACCTGGTGGTCCAGGTAAGAAAAATGACAACATGGCAGCACATCAGTGCAGTGGTTAGTCCAACCTTGTGTGTGTGTGGGGGGGGGGGGGTCGTCCCAGTTCGTCCTCTGTGTGGAGTTTGTACGTTCTCCCCGTGTCTGCAGCGGGTTTTCTCCAGGTGCTCCGGTTTCCTCCACCATCAAAAAAAAAAAAACCGAGGCCTGGCGAGACGAACTGGAGTTGGCCCGCGGGTGCTGCACGGCAGCTGCTCACGGCTCCTAGCTACACAGCTAGGATGGGTTAAATGCAGAGTGTAATTGCCCTATGGGGATCAATAAAGTATTTCAAAGTCAAAAATAAACAACATAGATGAACACCAGTTTCAGCTATTGGTTGTGAAAGACCTGTTGGGTGATACGTCTCCAATAAGCCTAGTTTGCCATATCCTCTTGTTAGCCACAATAACTGTGTTACTTCTTCAAACATCCCGCTACCCGTGTTAATCTTCTTGGCTGTTATGGTGATAACATAACTCGCTGTGTGCAAATCATTTTCTCAGAACAAGTTTGGCCCGACAACAACCATTGTAGTGAGCAGCTATAAACACGTTTTCAATCTTGATGTTTTTGGGTTCGCTGTTTTCTCATAAAGCCTAAGGATTATAACTTTGAAACCTCAGCATCTGGAAGTTTGTGAGGTGGAACATGTGAATCATCCTGCTTGCTCTATCTGGTAATAGATATTCAAACAACAGCGGCCTTGCCAGGCTCTGACATTGCCTTGATGGTGCTTAGAAATGGTCCAGTTTGCCAGATGAGCTCTTACTGAGCTGTCAATTTTTTTGGGGGGGGTCCCCCCCCCTTATTCTCCCTGGTTGTTCATTCATTCATCATTGGCCGCTTCTCCGGGGTCTGGTCGCGGTGGCAGCAAGCTATGTAGGGCACTCCGGATGTCCCTCTTCCCAGCAATGCCCTCCAGCTCCTCCTGGGGTATCCCGAGGCATTCCTAGGCCAGATTGGGTCTACCCCGGGGTCTCCTCCCAGTTGGCTGTGCCCGGTAAACCTCCAAAGGAAGACACCCAGGAGGCATCCTAATCAGATGCCCAAACCATCTCAACTGGCTCCTTTCGACGCGAAGGAGCAGCGTCTCTACTCCGAGCTCCCTCCGGATGTCCGAGCTCCTCACCCTATCTCTTAAGGCCGAGCCCAGACAGCCTTCGGAGGAAACTCATTTCAGCCGCTTGTATCCGTGATCTCACCCTTTTGGTCTCTACCTAAAGCTCATGACCATATAGGTGAGGGTTGGAACGAAGACTGACTGGTAAATCGAGAGCCTTGCCTTCCGGCTCCGCTCCCTCCTCACCACAACGGTCTGGTACAACATCCGCATTACTGCTGATGCTGCACTAATCCGCCTGTTCATCTCCCGCTCCATCCTGTCCTCACTCGTGAACAAGACCCCGAGATACTTGAACTCCTTCACTTGAGGCAACAACTCATCCCCAACCCAGAGGGAGCAATCCACCATTTCCCGGTGGAGAACCATGGCCTCAGACTTGGAGGTGCTGACTCTCATCCTGGCCATTTCACACTCAGCCGCAAACCGGCCCAGTGCACGCTGGAGGTCTCCCCAGTTGTATCCAGCCAATTACCCCACTCTTCTGAGTCGCCCCGGTTGCTGCTCCACCCCCTCTGCCGCTCCGGGGAGGGCTGCAGACTACCACATGCCTCTTCTGATACACGTGGAGCCGCTTCTTTTCACCTGACAGTGAGGAGTTTCACCAGGGGGACGTAGCGTGTGGGAGGATCACGCTTTTCCCCCCAGTTCCCCCTCCCCCCTGAACAGGCGCCCCGGCTGACCAGAGGAGGCGCTAGTGCAGCGACCAGGACACATACCCACATTCGGCTTCCCAGCCGCAGACACGGCCAATCGTGTCTGTAGGGAAGCCCGACCAAGCTGGAGGTAACACGGGGATTTGAAACGCCGATCCCCGTGTTGGTAGGCAACG
This sequence comes from Lampris incognitus, assembly GCF_029633865.1. Lineage (NCBI taxonomy): Eukaryota > Metazoa > Chordata > Actinopteri > Lampriformes > Lampridae > Lampris > Lampris incognitus. Next base: position 10,230,214 of record NC_079221.1, on the reverse strand, counting down.
GAATAGACCGCCATGCCACCCAGACACCCCTGAGCTGTCAATTTTTTATTGATCATTGACTATATTTTAAAAATGTATAGTATGGTAGATGTTTTATAGGAAAATGCTCATCTGTGATATTTGATACACCATTTTGTGTAGAGGCTTCATAGTCATTCCCCAAGCCTCAGTGGATACTTTGCATCGTGTTTCAGTTCATTTTCTGTTGCCCTTGTCAGTTTGCCAAAAGTAGATCAGAGTTTAAATCTGACGCAGAGGAGATGATGATTTTGCCCTGACATGAGCTCTCATTTTCTCCAGGTGATGAGAGAGTGGGAGGAGGCCGAGCGGCAGGCCAAGAGCCTTCCTCGCGCTGACAAGAAAGCTGTGATCCAGGTAGGGACGCACCAACCCTACCTTTCTGGCTACACGTCGGCATCGGGGTGCCTGTGTGTATGAAAACTGTGTGTTGTGTGTTCATTAAACCCATAACATGTAATGACGTTATTTTGTGCATGTGTTCAAACCGTTTTGTCCCACTGGTCCAGCACTTCCAGGAGAAGGTTGAAGCGCTGGAGCAGGAGGCAGCGGGAGAGAGACAGCAGCTGGTCGAGACCCACATGGCTCGGGTGGAGGCCTTGCTTAACAGCCGCCGCCGCCTCGCTCTGGAAAATTACCTTAGCGCCCTGCAGGCCAATCCTCCCCGGGTACACACACACACACACACACACATACATACACATGCTTAAACGAGGCAATGATTGTTAACCCACACACATCCCTTGAATTTAGCGTTGCATGGTTGTTGGCTCACTGTAACCCATGAAACTAGAAAGCACACGTTAGAATAATTTGGGTAATACAGTTTTGGCAGTGGTTTAATTGAAGAGATGTTATTTGTTGAATTGAAACATTCTGCCATTCATTTCTTGTGGGGGAAAAATATTGCACAAATAGTTAAACACCTCCAAAAGTGTCAGTAGCTGAATATATTAAGTTTAGGCCATAAATGACCATGGACGACCATAAATTCCAGTCAGCACCAGGCAACACCGTGTTTAGTGCATCTCATACAGAATAAGGCTTCGGTCACACATGCGTGAATGACCATCGCCTGCCGAGGCGAAATTTGTGTCTTTGTCGTGCCGAGTGTGGGCAGTGTGGGCGGGGTGTGACGCACACTGAAATCAGTTTGCTGTAGTCTGTTTGAGTGGTTGTGGTCACACATGAGCGGTTGTTGGTTTTGTGACGGGAAAAGGTACACTGCCATCCAGGGTAAGATGAATAAGTGTTTTCTCTTAATTGTCTCACTTGCAGTCATAATGATAATGATGATAATTACATTTATATAGCGCTTTTCTAGACACCCAAAGTGCTTCACGTTGAAGGGGGTAACTCACTTCAACCACCACCAATGTGTAGCACCACCTGGGTGATGCACGGCAGCCATTTTGCGTCAGAATGCTCACCACACATCAGCTTGAGAGGGAGGAATCATTGAGACAATTACATGGGGGGATAATTAGGTGGCCAGATGGAGAGAGCCAGGTTTGGAATTGTGCCAGGACACCGGGAACCCCTTCTCTTTGTGATAAATGCCATGGGATCTTTAATGACCACAGTGAGTCAGGACCTCGGTTTAATGTCTCGTCCGAAGGATGGCATCTTCTACCGCACAGTGTTTGGGATTTGATATTTGTTGTTTTTATTAGGACCACAGGGAAGACTGCCCCCTACTGGCTCACCAACACCACTTCTGGCAGCAACTTGTTTTTCCTGGGAGGTCTCCCATCCAAGTACTAGCCAAGCCCCCATCTGCTTAGCTCCCGTCATTTGGCAGGGCCAGGGTACATGTTGGTGTGGCTGCCGGCATGTACGTGTTGTCATAGTTTCATGGACAAGTATGGAGGAAGAATACTGGCGTACAAGTTATATTTGTATACCGTGAAATATGAATTGATGTTATTTATAAATTTTACATGTATTTACATTCAAAGCCTGTCTCCTGACTCACTGCCAGCCAGGCAGCCTCTCTTGTGGGGCAGTTTGTAGTTTTCATGGGCAGTGTCGTCAGTACTGGCTGGTTAGACACAGCATAAATCAAAGCCTCGTCCGTCCTGGCTCACGAAGAAAACTACAGCCAAATGAGGTCAACCACACACACTTCTTTGCTATTGGTTGAGGCTGCAGAGTCACCGGTCAAAGTTCAGCAAAGCTGAACTCCACGCGAGGCGAAGACATAAATTTCCTTCGCTACCGGGAGCGAACGTTTTATTCACCCCCTTCGCTCGCATAGAATTTCAAGGAGATGCAGCGTAAAGCGAAGAGCGAGAAGGCAAAGGAAAAGGCATGTGGTGAGCTGTATGACAGGTTAGACACTAGGAGGCAGAAAAGGACTTGTACTGATTGGCTAGAGAGAGGGTGCGAGCTGGGAAGGATGTGCAGCAGGTTAGGGCGATGAAGGATAGAGATGGAAATGTGCTGACAAGTGAGAGGAATGTGTTGAGAAGTTGGAGGGCAAGGCAAGGCAAGTTTATTTGCATAGCACCTTGTCATCACAGAGGTCATTCAAAGTGCTTTACAGACAAAAGGTAAGGGAAAAAAAGCATTATAAAAGCATAAAATAAGATAAATAAAAGTACAGGCAAATTTTATAAAAGTACAGACAAGTTTAAAACTGAGTTAGTAAAATAAATAAAAGTCACAAAAAGCTGATTAATTAAAAATAACAACAATCAGAGCAGAATATATAAAAATAGCAAAATATACAAAACACACACACCAAGAACTTTGCCATAGGCTGTTTTAAAAGGAGTACTTCAAGGGGCTGATGAATGAAGAAAATCAGAGCGAGAGAAGTGTTAGATGATGTGGGGCTAGTGAATCACGAAGTGTGGTGGATTAGCAAGGAGGAAGTGAGGGCAGCTATGAAGAGGATGAAGAGTGGAAAGGCAGTTGGTCCTGGTGACATACCCGTGGAGGCATGGAGGTGTTTAGGAGAGATGGCAGTGGGGTTTTTAACTAGATTGTTTAACACAATGTTGGAAAGTGAGAGGATGCCTGAGGAGGGGGAGAGAAGCATACTGGTACCGATTTTCAAGAACAAGGGTGATGTGCAGAACTGTAGCAACTACAGAGGTATAAAGTTGATCAGCCACAGCATGAAGCTATGGGAAAGAGTAATAGAAGCTAGGTTAAGAGGAGAGGTGATGATCAGCGAGCAGCAGTATGGTTTCATGCCCCGAAAGAGCACCACAGATGTGATGTTTGCTTTGAGAATGTTGATGGAGAAGTTTAGAGAAGGCCAGAAGGAGTTACTTTGTGGATTTAGAGAAAGCATATGACCAAGAGGAGGTGTGGTATTGTATGAGGAAGTTGGGAGTGGCAGAGAAGTACGTAGGAGTGGTGCAGGATATGTGTGAGGGCAGTGTGACAGTGGTGAGGTGTGCAGCTGGAATGACAGATGGGTTCAAGTTGGAGGTGGGATTACATATGGTGATGGACAGGTTGACGGACAAGATCAGGCAGGAGTCTCCATGAACAATGATGTTCGCGGATGACATTGTGATCTGCAATGAGAGTAGGGTGCAGGTTGAGAGCCTGGAGAAGTGGAGGTATGCACTGGGGAGAAGAGGAATGACAGTAGAGCAAGACAGAATACATATGCGTGAATGATAGGGAGGACAGGCAAATGGTGAGGATGCGAGGAGTAGAGGTGATGAAGGCATATGAGTTTAAATACTTTGGGTCAACTGTTCAAAGAAACGGGGAGTGCAGAAGAGAGGTGAAGAAGAGAGTGCAGGCAGGGTGGAGTGGGTGGAGAAGCATGTCAGGAGTGATGTGTGACAGAAGGGTACCAGCAAGAGTTAAAGGGAAGGTTTACAAGATGGTTGTGAGACCAGCTATGTTATATGGTTTGGAGACAGTGGCACTGATGAAAAGACGAGAGGCAGAGCTGGAGGTGGCAGAGTTGAAGATGCTTAGAATTTGATTGGGAGTGACGAAGAAGGACAGCATTGGACGATTTGGAGACAAAGCAAGAGAGATAAGATGGAGATGGCTTGGACATGTGTGGAGGAGAGATGCTGGGTATATTGGGAGAAGGATGTTGAATATGGAGCTGCCAGGGAAGAGGAAAAGAGGAAGGCCAAAGTGGAGGTTTATGGATGTGGTGAGGGAGGACATGCAGGTGGCTGGTGTGACAGAGGAAGATGCAGAGGACAGGAAGAGATGGAAATGGATGATCCGCTGTGGTGACCCCTTCTGTTTTTAATTCAAGGTCTAAAAATGTTTTAAGATGTCTGGAATTTTAGGAAGGGAGGCATTAAATTTATTCGGGGGCAGAATGAACAAGTGTATACCTATTCTTTGTTTGTCCAAAGGGGTTGAATCAAGTGCAACTGGACTTGGTATATATCCGTGAAGACGTTTCGCCTCTCATCCAAGAGGCTTCCTCAGTTCGTGCCTTTCTGACTAGACGAAGCTAGTCTGAAGTGCAGGCAGTCAGAAAGGCGCGAACTGAGGAAGCCTCTTGGATGAGAGGCGAAACGTCTTCACGGATATATACCAAGTCCAGTTGCACTTGATTCAACTCCTTTGGATAACCATGACCTGGATGAATGAGAACATTCACAGATATTTTTTGTTTAGTTTTTATATTTAGTTTTATTTTATATTCCACAACAGCCTGACAATTGTTGTAAGCAATGTATAATGAATTTGCACTAAATAGCATACGCTGGACTGGGAGGCAGTAGCTAATGGGGGACATATCAGAATCAGAATACCTCATCATCTTATGAGGCGGCAAGCAAAAAGCAAATGGATAAATGTAAATTCAATCTGAAATGGCTGGAGGACCACAAATATCGTGGGTGGCTTAAACGATCCAGCAATTCTTACGAGGCACGAGGTGAACTTTGTCACAAAACATTTAAACTGGCGACAACGGGTTGTAAAGCACTAGATTTTCATAGGAAATCTGAAAAGCACAAGCGCTGTGCTATGCTAGCACTGGAGGAGGCACTGTGGCCATTGAGTCATATATGCTGAGCCTGCTGCTAGCTTAGCCGCTCAGGGTAACGTTGGAGCTAATTTGTCTGCTGCATATGCGTCCGCCCGAGCTACAGACTCCATAACTACCACTGCTCAGCTGAGCAGTCAACACACAGCGCTCAGCATTTTTCTGCTGCAGCCACGCTGAAGGCAGAAATACTGTGGGTGCTGTGTCCCTGAAAGAAAACAGACAACATCACAGAACTAGCAGAGAATACTGCAGGGAAGAAAATGGCAACGCTGATAACAAAATCCAACACACTGAGGAGACGAGCAGAGGACACGAGAGAGCGGCTGGCAGCGCTAGATGGGGAACCTGATGAGACGGCTGATGGGCTGTGACACATGAGAGACATACGTAGCGTCCATTGACAAACGGGGTCAAAGCAACTTCAGATTGTTTCTGCCAGAGAGGGTCTCAAAAGGGCATACTCTTAAGGTTGATTTAGATAGTCAACGTTTGACCGGTGTCTATAGTGCCCCCTTATGTATATCTGTCGCTATTGTTTTCCATTTGACTGGGTCTACTGTCACAGTTTTATTTTTGTTAATTAACAAGAAAGCTGTTGTCAGCTAATTTGCACAGAAAATAACATTTATATTCATATCTTGTTTAATTTGTAAAAAAATGTTTGCCGTGGAAATGTTATTTTTTCCATTTAGAGGTATAAAAAGGTCTTAAAAGTAATTAAATTTGTACTTTGCGCAAATGTAATTCTAATTTAATAATTTAATTTGAATTTGAATTTGAATTTAATCTGCACGCTCTATCCGTTAGCCAGAGAGAGAAAAAAAATAATCATCATAATCCTCTTTTCTGTTATGAGATCCCATGATAAATAGCATGATGCCTCCTCTGTGAGATCTCTTTCGTCTGACCGTGATTGTCCCCCACCCCCCACCAGCCCCGGCAGGTGTTGAGCCTGCTGAAGAAGTACGTCCGTGCCGAGCAGAAGGACAGGCAGCACACCCTGAAGCACTACGAGCACGTCCGCACAGTCGACCCCAAGAAGGCTGCGCAGATCCGACCCCAGGTGACCTTTGACCCTCACGCATGCAGTCAGTACAAACTTTAAACCGTGGTAAACCACCCAAGTTTTAACGGGCGCTAACGTACATGAATCCACAAATTATTGCGGTGGAGAGAAAGCGTGACTTTGTGAATTTATCTGGAGTGACACAGTGCAGTTGTGATTACTTGTGATACTTAAAACACTGAGATACGCTGTAATGTTTTGGCAAACTTGTAGAAAAATGTCATCAAGAAAACATCTGTGTAAAATCCGTAATTACAGCATAGCTAGTGCAGCGCTGTTGTTGTCAGCACTGTTACGTTACTGCACCTGCCACCTAGTGGTCAGAGATATGAACTACGCAATGAAGTCTAATTTTAAGAATCGATGCAGTGTTTTTGAAAATCGTTACAGTATTGTGGAAGATAATATTGCGATACCCAGTCGTATTGATACTTTCGTACACCCCCACATGATACATAATATACAACAAGTAAGCAAGTTTACCACTGTGGTGTTTGTTTTACTAGTCATGACTAATGGCTCGAGTAGCTGACTGATGTCTTTTTCTAAAGGAACCTATTTCTCCCTTTTCGGGCCCCTTAGGTTCTGACCCACCTGCGTGTGATTGACGAGAGAATGAACCAATCACTGGGGCTGCTCTACAAGGTGCCTGGTGTGGCTAATGAGATCCAAGATCAAGTTTGTAAGTGCTGATTTTACATTGACACATGAATGCGTCAGTCTTATTTCTGTAGTCCTCTGTCGGTACTGATACTGACACTGACCCCGATACTTTATCAACAGAAGGTGATCTGACGTTATTGCAGCACGGCTCAGGGTTACAAACAACGCAGTCCATGACACATCACACAATCATACAGGACAGTAAAACGGCAAGAATATAAACATAAAAACAGCTTTAATAAAATGGGAGAGAGATAAGGGAATAAAATACTTCGAGGTAAAATGAAACTGAGCTGTAAAGTGCAGCTTCATGAATGAAACTGAACCTTACACACAGCTTAGGCTAGCTCGGTCTACATCATCTTCTAGATTATTCCTCAATAGTTGTTTACTTATTTGCTCTTTTTGTAATGGTATAAATAATGAATTTATAATCAATAGATTGTAGCCTTTTTTTTATTATTCTTTGATTTATTTTTAATTTGCTTTTATCTCCGTTTTAGAATCATTCAAAAAGAAGAATAAAAAATTACTGTTTTCCCATTTTATTACGCCAGTCTTTTTCTTTGACCCATGAAGCACTTTTAAGCCCTATTTGAAAAACGCAATATAAATAATGTACACTGTTCCTGTAAGCTGAACTAAGCTACACAACACTTCATGTATTATCCTGCAGGTTCTCTACCAGTTCAAAAACACCACCTCGTTAGTGCAGCCATTTATTACGGCAACTGACAGCCCATCGGTACCACAGTATCTCTAGTCCATCTACTGTATTTATGGCAGGACAGGTGTGGTAGACGTTACGAACGGTTTTGTTCTTTTTTGTGTTCCTCCTTCCCCCTCTCCCCCCCTCCCAGCGGTTCTCATGCAGAGGGTTCAGTCCGAGCTGTCTCAGCAAGTCTCCTCTCTGCAGAGCGATGGGCGGGTAGGTTGCACTCACCCACTCACATATGCACTTGAGCTCCATCCCTCATACACTGCACTTGCTCATACAAACACACACAATTTATAAATAGAAGTACCTCTACTCCTCAAGGTAAGACAAAAGAGATGCTTGTGCAGTGTGGTAACAAATGCACACCCATGCATGTATGCATGCACATACACAGAGGGTCAGGGAATAATGGCATGGAGTAATCAGATGATGTTAACTATATTGGAGTATGCTTACAAAGAAGAGAATAATCAGATTACATAAGTATTTGATAAAAGTGGGATTACTCGGTAATAGGCTTGATGGTGAAAAGAGAGTGATGATACAGATACAAATGACATGATCCGAGCGGATTAAGGTGATGTTATCTTGTTCAAATTCATTCTTTAAAGGTGCTATATATGAGATTTAGAACATTAATATAGCAGCAAACAACTGTTTGCTATGTAAAGAGATAGTGGAGTAATGACATCCTGAACAGAGAATGAAGTCACACTCCCTCTGTGTTTGTATTCCGAGATTCTCTGTTCTTTGTTTCGGAAACCAGTCCGGCCATGTGTGCACGTTAGCAGGATAGCTAGTAAGCTAATAAATACATTACATGGATTTAGATCACTCGGCAGATCAAAGAAATAGCTCCCTACCAGCTGAATATGTTACTAATGCTAATGAAATAACTATACTGTAAAAAAAACCCAATACTCTAACCAATGAAATAATAGCCTAGAACGTGAAGGGAGGGGGGAGGAACGCGTAGGGAGGGGGGAGGTTAGTTTTGATTTGGTCTGAGATGCTGGTGCTGAATGTTGTATATAGCACCTTAATATTCCTGTTCTAGGCGTGTTGTAGAAAGTAAAGATATTCACACATCACCTCAGTGTGTTGGTTGGATCTACTTAATAAGGTTACTTCACACAGTTTTTATCAGTTCACATGGTTTTTATCAGGTTATCAACAGTCTGAGTGACGCTCATTATCTGAAGTGGATAAACTTTAGGAAGTTAGTGCCCTACTCCTACACTGACACACCCATACATACCAGGTAATCCATCGTGTGTGTGGGTGTGGTTGTGTATTTCCAGGCTGACGGCAGGGTCAGTTATGGAAACGATGCTCTGATGCCCGACCAGGCCTACAGCTCTGCACCTATGGACCCTGGTCTGGATCGACTGGGCTTCATCCACCCTGAGAGCTTTAACCAGCCCAACACAGAGAACCACGGTAACATACAGTTATATGCACCAAGTCACTTAACTCACAACACACCATGGACACATTCCTATAGTACTGCACTGCAGCCCCATTTGTCCTCAGGACAACCTTGCTGTCTGGCTGGCCTAAGATGACGCCAAAACCTTTTTGCGAAATTTGAGGGTTTTTTTTCTTTTTCGAAATTCACGTGTTTCTATTAATTGTTTATTTAATTCACAATTTCAAATTGCACATTAAGCAAGGTTATTAGACCATTCCTGGCTAAGCTTTCCCTTGTGGCATGGGGTGCTATGCTGCTGAATAAATCTGCTGCAGATCACTGCTGCCATGAAAAGGTTGTATAATACTGAGAGTGATGTTCAAGTATCCTATGGAATTTAAATCCACATTTGTAAAGAGTCCCATTCTGTGCAATAAGAAACCCAGCCTGCACCATTACGCTACCAGGAGCAGCCTGCAATGTTGACACTCAAAGGAGGCATTGAATTCATGTGGCTGACTCGCAAGTCCATCACCGTGAAATAGCATAAACTTGGATACCTCAGACTTAGCAATGTCATCAGTCATCAGTCATAATTTTTGTTCCCTGAGCCCATGACAGCTGCAGTTTCTTTGCTTGCTAAAGTGGAACTCTGTGAGGTTTTCAGCTGCAATTCCCCGTTTCTGTGAAAGAGAAAAAATTTCTGCAGCCTTTAATTGATCTTAAAGGGATAAATTTGGGTTCCTGGTTTTTACTATGCCCTATTTACATAGTCATTGGTATTACAGATTCAAAATTATAGTCCATTTTGTACTGTACTTGTGAAAACATAGGTTTAGAAAAATTGTTATGTTAGGCTAACGAGTAAAAAAGTATTAGCGATCAGCTTCAGAAAAGGGGTATTTCCCTTCTTTTGAGAGGAGCTGCTAATGATCTCTACATATCCAGCAATTGAGCTAAGCTAGGCTAAGTGCACCATTGGTCGTACCTTCACACTGCACGCACAGACATAAAAATGGTATCCATGAGTTTGTCTGACTCTATGCAAGCAGGACACATAGTTAAAACCCCGAAAATATAAAAAACCGAACTATCCCTTTGAAGCACCGACGCTTCACTGGACTGTCAGTTAAAAACTGTTGACTGTCTCTTGCTCTGCTAAATTGTGTTAGCCTCCTTTATTTATTCTCAGACTCCTTGTCTTTTGTTTGCTCAGTGTCTTCTGGGTAATAGGCCACTCTGGATACACAAGGGCCAATCTCGGAACCCAGAGGTTAAATCGTCTGCTGGCTGTTCACTTCCGTTTCCTATGAAGACTTCCTCATCTGTGCGCCCGCCACACAGACTGTTACCAACATGCAACCAAAGCATGTTCCAGTAGAAATCGCCACCTACTCAAATGTGATTGGTCAATACTACTCGCAGTAAACCTCACCGTTTTTTTGGTTGGTGTGTGTCTTCCTTAAGCTTGGGTCCTCTGCCAGAAGCCTGGGAGTTCGAGGGTTGTGCGCAGTATCTTAGCTGTTCCTAGGACCGCACACTTCTGGACAGAGACCTCAGATGTTGTTCCTGGAATCTGCTGGAGCCACTTTCCCAGTTTGGGGGTCACAGCCCCTAGTGCTCCTATTACCACTGGGACTACTGTGGCGTTTACCTTCCACAGCCAATCTAGTTCTTTCCTTCAGCCCTTGGTATCTCTCTAGCTTCTCATGCCCTTTCTCCTGATGTTGGGATCGGGATCGCTACATCGATCACTACCTGCTGTCTTCTGTTCCTTATCAACCACCATAATGTCTGGTTGGTTAGGCCAGCACCTGCTAGTCAGTCTGGAACTTGGAAGTCCCACAGGATCTTAGCTCGGCCATTCTCAACCCTCTTTGGCAGTGTTTCCCGTTTGGACTTGGGGACTTCCAGTCTGCATTCAGTAGGGATATTCCTGTACACTATCCCAGCCACTTGGTTATGCCTTTCAGTGTATGCTTTCCCAGCTAGCATTTTATACCTGCTACTAAGTGCTG
>NC_079221.1:10119821-10219133 GCF_029633865.1 Lampris incognitus | reverse complement strand
TTCTCCTTCTCTTTCTACTTCGCTGAAGTTGAGCCTGTTGATGCTCGTCCAGTTTCCAGACAGAGGCCTCCCTACACGACCTGGTATGGTATATATATAATATATATATATATATATATATATATATATATATATATATATATATATATATATATATATATATATATGTGTGTGTGTGTGTGTTGTTGTTTTTTTTTTTCTGCTTTTGAAATCTGTGTATAGACCTTAGCCCCTTATTGCAATACAGTGATCTGGTGCATGTCTGCATTTGAAAATATCAATATAATATCCCAACTAAACCTCTTGTGATTCAGTCTGTTAACGTTAGTACGTCCCTCGTATGTTTCCCTGTGGGTTCAGTATCTGCCCTCAAACCAGAGGAGATGCCAGAGGTGCGGATGGAGACTGGGGAGAGGCAAAGCACAGGTTATGAAGTCCACCATCAAAAACTGGTATGAAGACGCCGTCTAATTTATATGTAACTAACACAACATACCTCATCATATCGTTTGATAAGGCGTGTGGCTGATAAATAGGCGCTGTTTTGACTGACAGGTATTCTTTGCGGAGGACGTCGGGGTCCAACAAGGGTGCCATCATCGGGCTGATGGTTGGAGGTGTTGTCATAGCGACCGTCATTGTCATCACTTTGGTGATGCTGCGGAAGAAGCAGTACACCTCCATTCATCATGGAGTCATTGAGGTAACGGACAACAGTACAGCGTGGCTTCTCAAGCAGGTTTTAATAAAGACGTTGTGCTGTGATAACTCCCACTACACATTTGCATGGGGTTATGGGTGTTTTTAAGGTTGTGTTATGTTGAAGCTACAATCCTGAAGATTTAAATGCAAACAAAAATGTCCTTTTTGACACTTCCTGTCACTGGTGTATTTAGGACAATAGCTAATGAATATCCAAATTATAAACACGTTTATTGTTGCTAATTTTTATGGTTACTATTGTGTAGGACATTTTTAGGACAAGTGACACTGCATATAGCAGTTTACGTCTTCATCATAGCAGCCAAATGAGGAAGAAGGGAGGTGGTGTTGAGGTTGAAGAAGAATTGAAGTTGTCTTGTCCAACCAGCAGACATGACAGAACAAGCTGCCGCAACCCTAATTAGGATAAGCGGTTTGAAAAATGGGTGGATGGGATGGTTAGGACTCTCAGGTTCTGGTTTTGATGCCTCTGTGTGTGTTGTGTGAACCTGTGTACATTCCCAGAAGCATCTTTTCATTGCTTTGTTTTAACCAACCTCCGTTTTTCTGTGTTGGTAGGTGGATGCGGCGGTGACGCCAGAGGAGCGCCACCTGACCAAGATGCAGCAGAACGGCTACGAGAACCCCACCTACAAATTCTTCGAGCAGATGCAGAACTAAAGAGCTGCGCTCCACCCTTCTTCTTTTAGAGCTTTCACACACCCTCACGCCCGCTCACCCGCAGGCCCGCTTCCGTCCCGGCTCCATGGCTCTTCCTTTCAGACTCCTACGCTTTCTGAAACTTCTAGAGCGTTGAAAGGGAATCGGTTGTTTAGAAAAAAATTTTTTAGTTTTGTTGTTCTGGTTAGAAAGCGAAGTGACGGCTTGGAAGGAAGAGACACGGAGCCAAACGGGAACAAAGCTTACACGCTTCCCCCCGATCCCCCCGTTTGGTTTGTAGAGCGCCGCGTTTTAAAATGAGCCTTTCGTTTGCAGTCGGTTAGACAAGGGTTCCCTGTTTCACCTGCACATTTCAGCCCATCACAGAGGAAATGGAGAAAGAAAAAAAAAGGGTTTGTACAGAGACGCCAACGCCACATATCTTCTATTTATGTCGCTCAAAACCTTCTTCGCGGTCCTGCGCTGACTGCTCAGAGGTTCAACTGAAGTTGTAAATCCCCACATTTTAATTGCTTTTCGCCTCCCTCCCTCCATCTCCCCCCCCCCCCCCCCCGACTTCGACGTGACAGCTGTGCTGTGTTCGGTGACATGACGGCTCTCGGAGCTGCTGTTGGGAGGCGGGGCTCTCTAGCGCCTCGCCGCGGCGGGAGTAAGTAAAAGCGCTTTCAGGTTTGTTTTTCAAAAAAGGAGGAAGAAAAAAAAATTTATATATAAACATACGAATATGTAAAAGTTGAAAAAATATTGAATGTTAACGTTTTGGGTTTTTGTTTTTTTTTAATTGTTATTTTATGTGTGTTGAGACGAGATTAGCTGTAAGTATACGTAGTGCATGGCCATATTGATGCCGTACGGCGCAGCACCGCACGCTGAGGTTTTCGGCCCTCGTGCTAGACGTTTTAGCGGGATTGTACATTTCAAGTGTCTTCTTTGTGATCTTGTCATATGAAGAAGAAGAAAAAAAAGTATATTTAGAAATCTGGTCTGCTTCGTTGTCACACGGACATGCTTTAAAATGACTCTTTGCTCTTTTCGTTGGTCGCCATGCCTCACTCTGTGTCCGCAGCATGGGCAGAATACTCTGTGTAATATAATATGAAATGTAATAGTATCCGAAAAGGAAGTTGATTGTGTTACTGTTTGCGTTCTATGCACTCTTCAAGTTTCTTTAGAGGAAGTCTTGCCGTTGCCCCCCCCCCCCATTTCAGTTTGAATTGGGATTAGGATGAAGGTCCAGTTTCGGGATGGAGGTGGACGTCAGATTTACGTTGTCTTCCATCCCTGTTTCAGTCATTCCAGATTCAGCATTCCACCTTTGACACTTGTAAATATATATGGATTATTGAGGGGTTCCGAGGGCCCCCCATTTTCATGATCGAGCTTGTTGGTCCTTAAAACCTCTAAATCTTTTCTTTTTCACGTCTTTTCCCCCTCATTGTACTTGTCAGCAACGTTGTACAGTAACCCTCAGCAGAAAGTGTGTGAGAAGTGGATTAAGAGACGGGAAATAGTCGGTCGTAGAGATTATTACAATGCCTGTACATTTTAGCCTGTCTCATGACACGCGCACCATGTTACACATTCCCTTCACCGTGTGTCACACACACTCCCGTTCTATTTTTCTATTTCCTGTCTATACATGTACAGTTGGGTCCGGCGGTGGATATCCCTCGCCTTTTGTCGTCAAGTCTCTTTGAATGAAGTCTGAGGCCTCTCGCTCTTAAAGCCGAGGCCAAACACTACTCTTAAACCAGTACGTGGACATCATGAAGGCACAAGTCAAGCATCACCACCAATTTGAATGGCCTCTCTGAGAAGGGGGGGGGGTATTCCCTCTGCTATGTGAAGACGAGACGATGTCATTCCCAAACTTTTAGTTCAATGCCACCTCCAGTAAACATGAATGTGAAATGCATATCGGAGCAGTTAAACACTAAACTCATCACCTCCAAACACACACACTTATTCAGGTGAATGTTTAAAAATGCGTGTGGATGCTCACACTGGGCATCGTTGGAGGCTCGTGGAACAAAACGGATTTGTTGATGATTCAGTGACTTTTCTCCCTGTGTAGCTAAATGAACCATTTACTTAGACTGAGAAAAAAAAAAAAAGCTTTCTACACTCACTATCCCATGAATAAAGTTTTGAATGTACATATAACTCCACGGCCCCGAGTCATTGTTTAGGTCTGCTTGTTGCGAGCGGTTCAACAATTAATGCCATTAGTCAGACCGTAAGAAAAAGGCTTGCCGCTTTATTCCCGCCAGTGGACAAAAAGGGTCCAGCAATTAAGGGAACAGACACTAAATAAAATACAAAACAGAGCCTCTATAAATGGAAAATATGAAAATACACTTGCCCTTGTGGCTATCAAAAAACAGTACCGGTATATACAATGGAAACGATCCTAAACTACAAACAAGGAACAAAAAATGCAAAGCTCACAGCTGAGTTTTCAGTTACATTCGAACATCTGCACACACGCGCACAATCATTTACACTAATAAATGCACAACCATGTTTTGGATTTCAGTTCTCACACACACACCATGCACATACCAATTGTCCCTCATTATGAACTGGTTTGCTCTTGGTTAGAATTATATATATATATATAAAAAAAAGAAAATAAGGAAATCAACCACTCTCCTCCTGCCTCGGTCTGTCTCAAAAAAAAAAGAATCAGCCTTGCTGTCCTCCCAACCCCCCCTACCCCATCTCCCCCAGTTCAAGAAAAGTTAGTTATTGAGGGGAGGGGAAGTTGACCGACACCACACCACACCAAGCGGCTGAGAGCAACCTCTTCCCGGTCGCAGGACGCCGTGATGGATGTCCCCTCCCCCGGCGTCCCTCAACTGTCTTTGTCCAGGGTCGCTGTGGCCAGGGTCACCGTGGTGATGGGCTGGCCAATCCCGTGCAGCTGCATGCGGGCCAGCTTCTTCTGCTCACACTCGGTCACCAGGGAGTTGAGCTCGGCAGCGCTGTAGCCAATCAGAGTCCTCAGGTCGCACACGAACTTGTAGACGAAGCGCTTGCCCTGCACCTTGCTGATCATGTCCCCATCGTAGTAATACCTACGCAGGGGGGTGAAATCCATGTTAAAAAACAAAGCACTGCTTTAAGGGATGCAATTCTTCATATGGCCGGTGGCCAATAAAATGCCTTTGTAAATCAGAAAACAGATTGATCCAAATTCATCTTAAATGCAGGCTGTTACGTCAAACATTTTCTGTGAGAGACGCGATTGTGCAACAGCTTGTTTTCTTGATTAACACATTTTCCATTGCCAATCCAAACAGTCAAGATTCCTGCCCTGGCAAATACCCTCGCCAGGAAAAAAAAACAAAAAAAAAACAGGCGAAAGCCAGAGACGTACCTGAGGGCTCTGCTGAGTTTCTCATAATTCATTGTGGGCTTGTTCTTGCGCTGGCCCCACTTCTGCGCCACGAGCTCAGGCTGGTTCAGTTTGAACTCCCCTTCCTCGCCCACCCAAGAGATGCAGTCTCTGGCATCCTTGTCTGTCAGTAACTCCAGCAGAAACTGCCACAACTGGATCTGCCCGTTGTTACCTAAGAGAGTAATACCGTTTGTGTGCATTTCTGTACAAAAGGCAACACCTCAAAGAACACAGCCTTTTCCATGGAGAGGTCACCACAAACAACCCCGCAACAAGTTTCACTTGCAAGTCACAGTTAATTCTAACTTGTCCTTTCAGAAAAAAAAAAGATCTGTAGAAACGTTACAATCACCCTGAAAATTTTCAAAACATCTCTATGATCTTCAACTGTGATGGGGTTTTTTTTCCACTCCATGATTTATCCTCATCTCACACATCACACTTAAATTCTACACTCACACTGACAAATCATTAAAATACGAGATGACAAGATTATCATCACGACAATATCATGCATGAATATAACTTTGATCAATTTCTAATTTTTTTTAGATGCATATCTAATGTGTAAAATTGCTCATGATCTTGGACCTCCTCCTCTTATGTGGATATGTGACTCCCCCTGGAGGTCATTTTAGACACTCTCGGGCTTCAGCACCACAGTTCAGAGTGAAATGTAAGGGAGCAATTACTGTTGTCTTGGGACCTTAACAGATTAAAGATTATCTTTAATTTTCAAGATTAATCTTCACTTAGTTGAAATTATGCTGGTGCGTCCCATATCTGCAGCTCGGTGCGAAAGAGGACTAGCACAGAATAGAATCAAGTCAAAAGTGTGCAGTCCCCCACCCCCGAGTGTTACAACACTGGAAGACTTGGTGAGCCAAGTCTTCCAGTGTTGTAACAACACTTGGGGATCAGTACTGAGGGCCCCTCACACTTGAACAGTCTGACCCAGAGCCCAGTCTGAAGCGCTGGTTGTCTGCAAGCAAAAGAAGGCGCAGACCTAACTACACTGGCTGGCCAAGTGACACTGACGTGGTGGTGGGAGATACGGACTCGGAGCCTGAATAAACAGGAAACAACCAATTGTACATAGTTGAATAAAAAAGTTGGGGGGGGGGGTTAAATAAATAAATAAAGACCGGACATTTAAATATTCATGGTTATATGACTGCAGTATATTGAACATTGCACATATTGTGTATGTAAAGAACACATTGTGTAGACCAGCATTCTCAAACCTCTCCACAGCTGATTCAAATGATCAACTCTTATGAACTCCTGAAGCTGCTTAATAACAAACTGACGCTTTAAATCAGCTGTGTTGGAGCAGGGAGAGAGCTAAAACATGCAGGACAAGTGGTCCTCCAGGAGAGGTTGGGAACACTGGTGTAGACCAGGGAAGGCAGAGCAAACACAGGCAGACACTACAGAAGGGAAAGAAAAAGCAGTGAGGCAGCCCTTTAACAATGTATGACATCACTATATTTTGGCTCCTGAAAATTTGATTTGGCTCCTAAATATTTTTGGGTTTAGGAGCCTATGGCTCTTAGATTTTTTTTTTTGTTGAGATATACTTTTCAGGCTAGGCTCTCAAACTGAACAGAACAGAAAATGCCATGATCAGTGACAGCCATGTTTATAGCTCATCCAGATATATATTTATATAAATAAAAAAAAGGTGATACAGTGCTTTTCTAGCTGCAACAGCCACTCAAAGCTCTTTACAATTAATGAATTCACCCATGAGCACATACGCATACACTGATGGCGGTGTCAACCGTGCAAGGTAACAACCAGCTCACTGGGAGCAGTTAGCACAGGGACACCTCTACATTTCTGCCAGGAGGAGCAAAGGATTAAACCAGCAACCCTCCAGTTACCAGATAATGACCTGCTCTACCTCCTGAAGCCCCAGTGAATGAATGCTTTATAAAAGAGGTATAACAAGCCAGGACACAATATTTACAGACAGCATCTCTTGCAAACACACGCATAGAAATAGACATACTGACTGAACAAGGAGTCGCTGGTGTGGGTGTGTGGTTAAAGTACCTGTGCGGTTGCCAGGTGAGCTGCGTTCCTCTCCTGAAATGCGAGGCATTCTGGGCCCACGGCTTTGCTTCAGAACCTTTATGGTGGTGGGAGTGCTGACTGGGGCTGGGATTATGTGCACAGCTGGAGCCGCAGATGGGGAGACACAAACACTGAGTTGAGCAGAGATCAAAACTATCGATTCAATTCTGGCTCAGACTTATTTTAACTTTCTTTACTCGATTGAGCCAAGGTTATCTTTCCCCTCCATTCTGTGGTAATAACAGATCTTTTACCCACTGGAATCCAATTGTCCTTTTTCCACTGTGCAGAATAATGCATTGTCTTTGAATCAGCCCAACATTATCGAATTTATATATATGCTGGAATGTAGCATTCAAATATTTTGACCTTTTCGGGAAATTTTGCACATTCGAAGAAAGCTGTGACTAATGAGTGGCATGAGGTAATCAAAATTGACTAAAAGTAGGTGTGAATGGAAAATCAAAATAGACTGGTGTGACATTTCCGGTTTGTTCAGAAAAATCCTTTCTAAAGAGAAAACGGGAAGTAATGCAGAACAGTTTTTTCCCCCTGTCTCACGGTCCTGTTCTGCTTTCCATCTAGATAATGACCACTGGGATGGGTTTGCCTAAGAGGAAGAAAAACTGAATTCCTTCTAGAATACAAAAAACCCCTCACTTGCGCTTAAAAAAAAAAAAACCCCACGCTGATCAAAAACACTTACGCTGATCAATGGTGACAGTGGCATCCTGACCAGACTGGTCCTGACTGGCTAACACATCTGGAACAAATACAAGACACTACACATTAGTGTATGAAGGGCCACGAGTATTTAAATTGTCACCAGAAATGTGCGACTAAGTTTCTCAATTATAATTAAATAACACTGACAGGATGTTTTGATCATCTTTACACTTCACTTGTCAACACCTGAGAGCCACTGTGATGAATGATTTTTGCTAAGTGAATTGTGCGGTCAAGGTGTCTGCACTTCAGGTAGTTTCAGACTTCAGACACGAATAAAACGAATCAAATTCTGAGCACTAGAATGAAAGGCAAGTGTAGTTCCCGCTTTGTCTCAGTTTACCTTTTAACACTCCCGACTACCAATTGGTATCACACAAACCCCATTCTGCCAGACTCACATTTCCGCAGAAGTTCCAGGTGGCTCCAGAGTATCTCTCCGTTGGGCACCTTCTGAAGGAACTCCTCCTGGGTGTAGGAACACAGGTCTCGCCCGGGGATGTGAATCCCTCCTATTTCCATCTCATCGATGTTGAACTCCTTCATCACCCACACTGCCCAGTGGATCACCTGATCAGCTGTCCAGAGCAAAGGGTCTGGGGAAAGAGAAAACAAACTCATTCACGCAACGAATCTCAAATGTAAACATGGTAAAGGACTGGTTAGAGTAGCGTTCACCAACCCTGCTCCTGGAGCACCTCTGTCCTGCTGGATTTCACTCCAACCCTAATTTAACACATCTGATTCAATTAATCAGGTCTTGGTAAGTAAGTCATTAGAATCAGGTGTGTTAAATTAGGGTTGAGTGAAAACTGGCAGGATGGCAGCTCTCCAGGAGCAGGGTGAGAGTTAATACCCTGTAGGTTGTTTTTTTAAAAAAAAATTCTCACCAATTTAATCTGGCCAATTACCCCGCTCTTTTTGAGCCATCCCGGTCGCCGCTCCACCCCCTCTCTGCCGATCCGGGGGGGGGGGGGGGGGGGGGGGGGGGCTGACTGACCAGAGGAGGTGCTAGTGCAGCGACCAGGACAAATACCCACATCCAACTTCCACTACCGACTTCCACCACATTCACCCACAGACACAGCCAAATGTGTCTGTAGGGACGCCCGACCAAGCTGGAGGGAGATTCGAACCGCCGACCCCCGTGTTGATAGGCAAGAGAATAGACAGCTACCCGGGAGCCCACTAGTTGTCGTTTTTGTTAAACTTACTGATGCATATGGTGATACCAGTAACTGCAGTGTTATTTGACCACTAACTCCCAGATGTCCAATTGAAATTAACCAGTCACCAGTGCTGTTATGTCAGCACCATCCCCACCACAGGAATAACAAGAATGTAGAAACATCTGGGTCTCTGCTGTTGATGTTGTATTAGCTATGGGTAAATTTCTTCAGTGAACTTGTTTGGATATATTTGCTTGTGAGCCACAACAGCTTCACTTTCTCTTCATACTCACCACCATCTGCCTTATTCTTTCATATTTGACCCCGGCACAAACAGAGCAATATAGTGTACAATGTTAAGTGCCAGGAGGATTGCCGTGACTTGTACATTGGGGAAACTAAACAGACGCTGGTCAAGAGGATGGCACGACACAGGAGAGCTAACGTGTCAGGCCAGGACTCCTGCAACTGTATTGTTTATAACGGTGGAGATATCTGCAGTCAGTTTAGACTGAAGAGGTCACTTAGATGAGTGATTAAACGAATCTGTCAATAAACGCTGTATCCAGATGAACTGATTCAACCTTTGACTCACCGTATGGTATTCCCAGACGGACCTGCTCCTTGCGGTAGCCCTCAAGGGCTGCGGCCCAGCGCGTCACTTGCTCTGAGGTGTCATCAGATAGTGCAGAGCGCTCCACAGCAATGAGCTGACCCTCCTCCACCAGAGTCCCCTCCTCTCCTGCTGCATCTGGATCGATCACCACTTCAACTGTCTCCACGGGCTTCACAATTTCCAGGATGTTCAACTTCTCCTCACCTGGACAAGAACAGAATTGATTTTTTTTAAGAGTTGTGTATATCTATAAATCTTCTACACAAAGCATTTCATACTTTTACATGCAAACTAACAACCTGATTACTGGAAGTAATCAATTCAAGGCAATATTTCAATTAAAGAATTTAAATAATGTGATTTCTCTCAAACCAGGTTTTAAATGAATTCATTTAATCATTGGTCTAAGGTGTGTCTGTTATAACTAACATAACCTTTCCTAATACTTGAAGCAAAAATGTCTGATCGTTTTTTCTATTCTTTAATTGTTCTTACATAATGTCATAACAGGAACTGTCATCCTTGCCATCCTGTCTAAGAATTAGCTGTTGGCTACTATTGTGTTTGAACTGTAAAAACATCTAGTTCACCGTGTCGAGCAACCTCTCACATCTGCAGTTTCAAACAGCCCAAAGTAATGTAACTAAGACATATATACATGCATCAAGAATTCAAATATTGAGTTGAAATTTAGGTGTATTTACTGTCAACTAGTTGTGTGCTTACACTAACTTTGACCTTACCCTGATATAGATAACCATATGAAGGCATCTACCTGATTGAGTATCACCTTTATCCTTTAATGATTGTTTTATTAGTCTGCGTGTGAGGGTACCTCATCTTTGTAAAGGTTATGCCCTGGTGTTTGGGTATGTCTCTACCTGGTTTGGCAATAATCTGTAGGCTGAGCTGTACTGTGCCATCTGTCTTTACCCCTTGATCAAATAGGCTATGATCAGGGTGCAGCTGGAAAGAGGGAAAGGGAGAGAAACAAAATAGGATAGGATGAATAGACAGATCAAAAGAAAACAATGAACAGACATCTGCTGTGTTATAAAATTCCCAGACACGCTTATTAATCTCTCTATGAATTTTCATTTGCAAGGTTCCTTTACTTTTTTGCAAAATTGTTCACTTGAAACATTCTAAGGACTTTTAACTTCCATCAGTCATCACATATTTAAACACCCCCTGCCATTATTTCAACACCTTGGTGGAAATACAAATTTATAAATAATTACTACTGCCTTTTCAGCTAACACATAAAAGGCTGACTAGTATTAATTGCACATTTGCTGCATATTTTCCATTTGAGTGATCAAAAGTACCGACAAAACACTGATGGTATATCCTTACCTGAATGTCCTGTAAGCAGATCTCATACGCATCCAAAGATAGTTGGATACGAGGCTCCAAAAGTTTCTTTAAATTGCCTATTGGCTCATTAATATCGATATCCTGTTGAATCAGATCTGATGCTGTAATGGTTTGTTCCTCAACACTTGGGGTAAAACAAGAAAAAGGGGTCATACACTGAGAAGAAATCTGGTTTCAAATGTGGACTTGCACATGTCATACATTATGCAATTCATAACAATCACACATCACTCACCCCTCCTCCAGGCATGCCTGCTTCTCCTGTCCATCAATCTCTATCTCTATCATTTCTTCTGTCTCACTTTTAGACATTCTCTTCTAAACACCAAGAGGTAAGCTGTTGTACAGAGGTGCATGAAAAGAGAAAATCAAGTATTTTGGAACAATAATCATACAGCACTAATTGAAAAAAAACAAGATCAATTTCAAATCTATGGTGCTTGTTTAATTTATAATCAGTAAAAAAAGTTGGCTCTGACCAAAATTTGGAGAGGGCACATGACTTTACAGCACACTTAACTATCTTGAGCGATGTGATCATCTTATCATATGTTCATGTGAACCGGCAAATGATCTAAATAACTTGTTTGGAATGAATTCCACATGCTTTGGACTACACACAGCCTATTCCAAAATGTAACAATCACTTCCAGGCATATTTAGTGTTACGGCCAATAGGAAGTAGTTTGAATGTCAATTTAATTCTACAAAGGTTTGAAGCGCTGAACACTGGATTACATGCATCCAGAGTCAGTTTTATGGGTCAAGTATGATCCCATGAGGAATTTGACTCAGTAGGTTGCTCTCAGCGACACAAACGTACACAGCTAGAAAGGAAGTGTCAATTAAGAGCGTCAAATATATGGTTAAGATATAAAAACTAAATACAAGAAGCAGAGAAAGTAAAAAATATGAGTATGAACACAGATCCAAGTAACTGCAATATCAGAGGTCTAACAGAACAGGGGTGTACAAGAATAAACTATGGTCAGACCAGTACTGTGAGCCTTCACTTGTAATGGTAAACATGTTTAGGATGGATGCTTAAACGCCCATCAAAACAAATGTGATGGTTATTATAGAGGTAGGTATACTGCGGCTACGACTGCCAATATTACAGTAATGTGGACATCACGTGTTTAAGGAAGTTAAAACAACAGGCACTGCATGACCCTAAAAAAGCCAAGAGGCCTTTGAGCCTCGACTTCTCATTGGCGGTCCGGGACACTTTAGCGGATGCTAATGTGCTAACGTTAGCCGACTCGAGGGCGAGGCTTCACTCACGTCTAAAGGCCAAATGGAGGCCAAGAATTTAAAAAAAACTGCCATCACGGGCGAGTCTTTACAAGAAAAACGTCGATAATGGTCGACTTTAAAAAAAACCCCAAAAAAACCCACGTGTGTCCAAGTCGGGGTCTTACGGTTTTGAACGGCTCGTTATACCGCGGGGCGAGGTACGCGCTGCGCCCGCCGCCCCCCCTCCTCCCCCCCCGAGCCGCAAACAACGGCGGGTTTGCGGCAACAACAACAAAAAAAGCACACATCTCGGTTCAAAATCGGGAGTAATCCGCGTGGATTCAAACGCCAAACTTCGCACGTACGGAAAACTTTTCGAAACGGAAATGGAGCAAACGGAAACAAAACAGCATAGGGCAAAATGGAAAGGAGCCGGAAATCCTGGCTAAGGTTTACCAGCAGTTATTAGACTTCCGAGAGGAGCCGACGACGACGGCAGAGAGACCCGCCGGGGAGGCAGAAAAAACGCGTAAATCCGAGGCGGCACCGCTCGGCACCCGACCCGGGCAGCGGTCGCCTGCTAGCGGGATAACGGCGCCGGTAACATACGGATGGACACGCGGCGTTTGTCGCCGCTGGAACCGTACCTACGACTTGTTGTCGCACGGGGAGGCGGCGGCGGCGGCGGCGGCTACCGCTCTCTCCTCCCAGCAGAGAGAGTGTCGGTTCCGTCCGTCAGCGATACCCGAGTTCGTCCCCGCGACACACTAGTAATTAATAAGTAGCGGGAAATAAACACTAAAACCCCCCCCTCGAAGCCGGGCGTTCGGCCGCCGTTCACTTCCGCGACTTTTGCTAACAAGCGTCTTTAGCCCCCCCCTCCCCTTAGCATTAGCCTCTTGCTAACTTGCTAGCCTGCATGTTGGCTTACTACGGCGCCACACACTGTATGGATCAGCGGCGGCTAGTCGGCGTTGCAAAGTAGCGGGAAGAGTGCGGCCGAGTCAGCCCAAATAACAAGCCGTCCTCCGCTTAGGGCGTTTTGACTACAGAAGAAGAAGAAGAAGAATCCCCAACTGTCGGTGAGATTGGCGCACCTTTTTGAAATCCAGGCCCCCCCGGAAAGGCTGTGAATGTGTTGTGATGTTGGTAGAAAAAGAAAACAGCCTGGCCCAGGCTACCGCACAGTCGAATCCAATTCATGCAAGTTTTTGGTCAACAGGGGAGGGGGGTGGGACTAAACTAGCCTGGTCGAGGTGAACCGGTGTGAGGGGCACGGCGCTTGATTCGGGCCCTAAGACCGTCGGGCACGCTTCCCGCGGCGCCCGCCGCATAACCACGGCGCGGTGCGCGTGGCGTTTAAATGTTAAATGTAACGCGCGGACGCGTGTCCGAACAACGATGGCGTCGTTCGGGGCCCCACCGCCGAGTGCTGAGTGTGGCTCAACCCAACTGAGATACTTGAAAGTGAAACTTGCAAAAGAAAAAATGGACAAAAGTATGCATTTGAACGCCATAGTTCAAAGTTGAACCTATTTTACCTTATAGTTTATTTTTTCCATATTTGGTAACAGTTTGTGTAACGATTCCACAATGCTGAATATCTTTAGGCGGAAGGTATTGGCTGGTTGTGATAAAATAATACTTCCTCCTGGCAAGTGTGCAGATCATCAACGTGTAAGAGAGTTGTCAGAACCATCCATTCAAGTTTTGCTCGGCATACCTCTTCATTTTTAACCTGTTGATATTTTGAACTTGCAGGTTGCCAGTATACCAATTCTGTCTACGTCATATGTCACAGTTAATGTCATATTTCAGTGTTGGTCTTTAAAAAGATTGGTTGACATGATTCTTTTAATGTTTTTCCTTTCTCAGTCTGACTAGTCACTATAAGGCTCACCGTCCGATAGTGACTGCTACACTAAATAAAGTTTTCTTAACAGATCTGAACTCTTGTAAATGTGTGATTTGTTTTACTTCATTGTAACATAAATGGTGTTTGGTGGTTTAACTACTATCCTTTTTTTGGTGGGGGGGGCGAGAATATGTGATAGTGTGTTGCCTATCACATTTCTCTGTGGAGAGTGCTGTATACATGCCCTCTGTACCCCAAGTACAGAAGGTGGTGTTTTGTTTTGATACCTTTGAAACGCTGTGAAATTATATTTTGGTGATCTGAATGAAAATATAACGACAACTACGTCCTCATGAAACTGGCAAAGACCTAGATCTTTTGGATCGATGCCGTTACTTTTCATATCTGCAGTCTGATATGGGCAGCCTAAACGATACAAAAATACCACCGTATAAATGGGAGGGGATAATTTAATAACAATTGGAATAATAATTGGAATAATTTATCTACTTCCTTTGCAGAGGATTGTGACTCGTTTTAAAATGTATCAGCTTACCCCAACCAGTTCAGAAATCGCCATTGTGACAGAGGTCTGGTGTTGGGTATATATGAAAAACAGCTCCCCAAGTTTTATTTGCACCTCGTTCTTGCGGGTACTGTCGGGGAGGACTGTCAAGAAAGTGTGGGTCTGCGGTTTACCTTCTGGCACATTTCATATAAGCATGCGCATTTAAAGCCACTAAGGCGCAATTACACTACATTTAGTTGAAAGTCTATTACCTGAACTTTTAATAGGGTTTGTAGGCTATTTCGAGGTAGAAGCTGAGTATGTAAATAGAAGCCCTTATTCTGAAAATAAGGGCCCGGAAGAGGCTCTTGAAGGCTGAGCCAAGATGGCGGAGTACTTGGCATCCATTTTCGGCACAGAAAAAGATAAGTAAGTAATTTTGTTTTAATTAGTTTTCTACTTTTTATATTCTATATTCTTCACGCCTTCAAATCTAGAGTCTAATGTGCGCAATCGCATTTCCAAAACTGGTTCAAGGGACTCGAATAACCCGTTCATCGTAAGCTAAAGCTAATGCCGATTCAAGCTAGGTACCGCGTTGGAGCCAATACCTGTGTGGTCATTAATAGCGAATCCGTACTCCAAACTTGAATTATCCTTCATATTATCATGATTCTTCTTATGCTCCATACCATTGTTCATGTTAATTCATCATATACTACTTGAGCGTACAGATATCGTTAAAGCGATCAAACGTTCACAGTCACGTTAACGTGTAGCTAACTTGTCCAATGGCTGAGTCCACACGACGGCTTGCACAGAAAGACTTACTTCTCATAATCTTCATAAATGGCGTATCCTGCAATAAGTCCCGTAAGTAACTTGTGTAAACATTTGACAGTGTCTTTCACTGAGTGGAAGGTGTTATATTTTGGATTTGGTTTCAACGTGGCTATTCAAGGCAGTAATAAATTATTTTTTTCAGGGTTAATGAATGACATGAAGTGGGTTACAGGCTCAGAAGAGGCTGCACAGTGAATCCATGTACAACTTATGAATTTATAGATCTATAATAGCTGCAATTTCTTTAATTTTCCCGCAGATTTTTTTTAACTCAAATATAATCAGAATCGGAATCATGTTTATTGGCCATGTAGGAATGCACAAACATGGAATTTGTCTCCAGTTTCATGGCTCTTTCGGTGTACTTAACAAAATAATAACACTAGAACACAACAATCTTCAGATATATAGACAAGGATTGACTATACAGGCGAAATAAGAGGTGATAAGGTGCAACGGTGCAGAGAATATATCCGAGCTGTTAGAGGAATAGATGTTAGAGTAACCTGCTGACATCTGTTGAAATAGATGTTAGCAGGTTACTTACATACATGCCTGAGGCAGATGGACTTGACAGAGTGTACCAGTATAAGTACAATGTATGGTACACTACATACAGAATGGTTGGATTTATTGATGGTGTTAAGCATTCATTTGAATGACAGCCCGCAGAAAGAAACTGTTGATGGTGAAGATGTTGACAGATGTAAAAAACTATGTTGTTCCCAAATCTGAGACTGGCTTTAAATGAAATGGTTACGGTTGTTATTCTATGCCACAATTGTTCTTCCAAAGTTTAGAGGATTTAATACATTAACTACATAACAATGTTCCTATGTCTGTCTTATCTCAAAGGGTGAACTGCTCATTTTATTTTAAAATTGGTGCCTGTCGACATGGTGACCGCTGTTCTCGATTGCACAACAAGCCAACTTTCAGCCAGGTAAGTTCAAATGTATGATTCTAAAATGTTTTATGTAGGCTAGGTATTGCAACTTCTTGATACCGATAAGCAAAATTATACTACAACGGTTATAGTTACTCTATACTATACTCTATGATGCTATACTATTAAAACTATGGTGAATATAGAGGCTGCGCTCACTTTGGGCATTTCAACATAGTTTGAAGGTTGGATTTTTTTTAAGATAATTTATTGAAAAAAATCTCTGGACATCTTGTGGCTGGGTTTATTTAAAACTAGGAGAGGTACCCAGCATTGCCCAGGAAAATTTTCTCACCAAAACAACCAACACGAGCTGATCTTTACGATATAATCGATGATGAAATATAGGATAATTTATGATGATAAATGAATGTTGAATAAACGAATGTTATTAACGAAAATTATAAAATGTGATCATTTTCAGTCGAGCTTCTTTGCCAATGTGTGTATTAATCACTCAGTGCTCAAGCGCCTCAGGGTAAACCACGTTGCATGTCTTACTATTTGGCGCTAGGATAGAAAGCTTTTCTGCACCACCAGCTCTGGAAGCAGCTACATACAACTGGCCATGTGAGAAACATGGAGCAGAAAGATTTACGTCAATCGTTTTAAAAGTCTGTGCTGGTTTATGGTAAACATCAACAATCAAATGCCCCCCATCACCAATTGCAATTCCACTGTGTAAGAAGCCTAACCTGTCATTTTACAAACCCACCAAGTTCAGTCATAATGAAATAGTAGTATTTCCATAAGAAATGGGGGAGATGTTTTGTTTGTGGACACTACACTCCACCGACACTCGGTGGCACTGTGAGACCTGAGTGGGGTAATTGGCCAGATACAATTGGGAAGAAAAGGGAAGAAAAAAAACAGGTCTTCCTGCTTTTTCTTCTGTCTTTAACATTAGATTTATTTTGGCAGAAAAACAGCATGATTAGTGTGTTGGATGACATATATTTAGTGATGCTGCAGTTCAAATCATCCCACAGTCCTGTTTATCTCCATCATGCACACATTTTCATGTTTAAATTACTTTCAAGGTGATAATTATGGACCAGTTTTATGAGTAGATCATTACACCTCTGTGTAATTTGTGGGTACCATAAGAGACCTATCAATCGGAATTAAGGACTGCAGGTGATGTTTCATAGCTCCACATCTCTGGTTTACAAGTCATGATTTATCAGCAAGGTAGTGGTTGCCTGTGAAAATGTACTAAATCAGCCCTTTGTTAGATGTATCATATTGTTAGTGTAATTATTCCAAAGGCAGTAATTTGATCATACCGTTATTATACGTGGTTCTCTCAGAGTTCCCCGAATGAACTCATCCCGAGTGATCGTCCCAGCTCGGCCCCTCTGTTTAGCCCATCGGTACAACTAACCTCTCATACAACTCACCTTATGGCTTTTCCTTTGCCTTCGCCACCTCTCTCTTCACTTTATGCCACGTGTCCTTGTACTCCTGTATACTCAGAAGTATCCCACTTCTTCTTTGCCAACCTCTTCCTCTGTATACTTTCCTGTACTCCCTCATCCCACCACCAAGTCTCCTTGTCCTCCTTCCTCTGTCCAGATGACACACCAAGTATCTTCCTTGCTGTCTCCTTCACTATTTCTGCAGTGGTTGCCCAGCCATCTGGCAACTCTTCACTATCACCCAGTGCCTGTCTTAACTCCTCCCTGAACTCTACACAACAGTCTTCCTTCTTCAACTTCCACCATTTGTCCTTGGCTCTACCTTCACTCTCTTCCTCTTCTCGTTTTCTTGAGCTCCAAAGTCATCAAACCAACCACCATCTGATGCTGCTAACTATGTTCTCCCCTGTCACCACCTTGCAGTCTCCAATCCCTTTCAGATCGCGCCTCCTGCATAAGATATAGTCCACCTGTGTGCACCTTCCTCCTATCATATATGTCACCTTGTGTTCCTCCCACTTCTTGAAATATGTATTCACCACAGCCATGTCCATCCTTTTCACAAAATCCACCACCATCTGTCCTTCCACATTCCTCTTTGGCATCATACCTGCCTGTAACCCTGGTCACTATTTAGCAATAGGTTGCAGTAGTAAACTAGCTTAATAGGTTATCAATGATGTGAATGTGGACCAATCTCAGAAGAAACTAGGATGGCAAAAGCCCAAGGGTTTGAATATCAATTAAGAGAATTACACACGAAAATGAATTTGTATGAACACACTGCTACACAAAAGTAGCAGTTTAAACATAGACAAAAGCAATTTACCCAAAATAACAAACTAAAATAATAAGGTGCGCAGAAAAGAAAACCCTTTTTTTCCTTGGGCGCAGTCTTTCAGTCGTTGGGTCCAATTCAGTTTGTGTCTGTGTCTGTCCTACCACGTGATGAGCGAGGAAGGGGCTCTGTTTCACAAAGCCAAAATCACTATCAGTCTGGCTCGCCACCCAGTTAACTGGGATCCCTGGAATCTCTCACAGCAGATGCTGCTGTATGACCCTTTATCCCTCAGTGGAGTGGACTACTGGCATCAGATGCTTCGCAGCATCGGAATTTGATCCAACTTGCAATCACCAAAACCTGACCTATACTCAGGTCACATCCACATAGTTCCAGTTACATTCATACACTGTCAATATAGATTATAGCTAACTTCTAATTCAGTGTGAATTATCACCAAACATTAATAATACAGTCTAATTCAAATCACATTTCGTTAGCCTCATAGGATAAATGCCTAAGTCATTTTTTACGATTTTCGGATTATAAGAAAAAACGCATTTTCCAGCAAGTTTGTCAGAGTTTTTAATGCATATTTTAAAAATAGGTTCCTGAAGGAGTATCAACAAGATTTTACAAAAAGATAAACACGACAATGATTACTTAACAAAGAAAAGTGACTTAGGCAATTTTCAAGAAAATAATGTCGTGACTTAGGCATTTTTAATACATGTCATACAAACACTAGGCCTACAGTAAATCAAAGAAATATTAATTATCTTACCAGATAAGGAAAGAGAGAAAGCCGAGCACCAGGAGCCTTTCTTGTATGCAACTTTTTTCTTTATTTTTTTCAACGTAAAAATGCTCAAGTCACACGAGTGACTTAGGCAGATTGTCATTTTTGAATGTAAAAAGTGTTCTGATTGTCTTAGGACATAGGCACTAATCCAGGGTAATGCAGCAGCTTGAGGAGAACACATGTAGGCAGAAATCTCAATTTGGCCAAAAAATGACTTAGGCATTTATCCTATGAGGCTAACGATTTTCAATTGGTTCTGTTGTACAACAAAAATATAGTTTCTAATCAAATTCAGTATAACATGTTAACAAGCTAAGTGTAACAAGTTAACTACATGTCAAAACTTCAGAGTGACATTACTCCAAATACTTCAAACTAACTTTGATTTAAGGCTTCAAATTTACACACATCACATAAGGCACATATATTTTATACTCTGTGAACCTCTGAGGCTGCATAAAAACACAGGATGCACAAATTAAAGTAAATTTCCATGGTCCAGAGGAAAATAATTGAGATTGGCTAACCACGTTTTTCCCATACTCACATGCTGACCGAGCTAGCGTCAGCATGCAGCTTGGGATCGAAAAGCGGACAAACAAGCCAAACACCCACGTGCAACACACCTTGCTTGCATACATTTCAACACAATTGAGCGAACTCAATTATATAATAAAATAGCCTTTTAAAAGAAACTGAACAGTGCATTAAATTGTAAGGAAT
The DNA here is from genome assembly GCF_029633865.1 of Lampris incognitus. NCBI lineage: Eukaryota > Metazoa > Chordata > Actinopteri > Lampriformes > Lampridae > Lampris > Lampris incognitus. The sequence continues at coordinate 10,199,271 of NC_079221.1, read as the reverse complement.
CAAGTCTAGTAAAATATTTACATTTCTTGTCATCTGCAATTATGCGATCACACGACATCAAATTAACTGGGCTGGAACTAGGGGATTTTGCATTTGTTCCTTCTGTTATGAACTGATTTCTCTCTAGACCATACTCTCAATTTTGGCTCCCAAGATTATATTTGCAATAGATGGTCTGTGTAGACTTGTCCTGAAAGGGATAGCAGGCACCGTCCTCGCCATCGTCAGCCCCGACTAACATGGAATTAGATTCTTCAAATGTATTGTTATGTTTTTACTTCTGTATTAATTGTTGTTTGTTTGCCTGCCCAGGGACTGCAGATGCAAATTAGCGGCCAGCTAACTCTGGTGCAATTGTAAAATTGTGCGTTGTCCCTTTCAAATAAACAATAAACTAAACTAAACTCAATTTGCAATCCTTCTGTTGAAACACGGCCAGTAGTAGTTACTTCAGGCTCAAGTCGTTCCTTTTTTACTTTAGAAGGGCCCACAATACGGCTTTCTCGGGCTTGCTTCGTTCTTAATCGTTTTGTTCCACGAAGAGCACGACCCTCCATTTCTTTCTCGGTAAGAGTGGCAAGAATAGGGCCAGGATGATCCTCCATTGGACCCTTCCCCCCCGAAGAAATGTAAACTGCATGTGTAAGTGGCCTTCTTAATGTCCAAAAGACGACAGAAGTCTTTACTTCCACATGCGTGAAGCCACCTCTATTTTTTCTGTCTTCTCCTGTTTGCATTTCTTTCCCCACTCTGTTAGGCCATCGTGAATCCGATCTACAAGTTCCCCAGCAGCAATGCTTGGTGGCACTTTTTCTAGATTGTTTGGCTCCCTCTATGATAAGATTACCAGCCATCATAAACGCAAATCTTCTGCAAGACCACTTTCGCACACTGCGAAACGAAGAGCTGTTTGTCCGCAAATCAATCCCATGATTCAATGCGTGCTCAAGCCTGTTCTATTTTTAGAATCGCAGTGGCGCTGTCGCAGTAAATTTGTTCCGGCAGGGAAAAAGTTCCGGATGACGCGACAATGGCGTTCTAATCAGTTGTTGGGACTTTAATAATTTGCACTCCTGTGCTCGCGCTAATAACCATTCCAGCCCTATCACAGGACACTGGAATGAGGAAAGACATTAGAATACCATCCTAACAAGTTACAAATGACTGACAGGTTGTTAAATTGTACAGTATTAGTAAGATAGCCGTCTAACTATGCTTTGAAGTATCTAGCTGCTAGCAAGCTAATGTCTGACTACAGCTAACGCGATCGGTAGAGACTAGCTAACTGTTAAGTTTACAGACACCAAAGTATTAAAAAGCAACGTTGATTTAAATCGCTTGTCAATAATATAAATAACAGTAGAACTGATGAGGATTACGTCCACAAAAGCAATGCAGTGGTCTTTGAAAACAGCAAATATAGCCAGAGGTGGGTGGGAGATATGCGGCTGTCCAACTCGCGCTCTTGTAGTCTGAGGTGAAATGACGTCTCATGACAAGCAAAGAACCTCAAGTTAATGCACGAGCGCTCACCAGCCACCTTTCATAGTAACCTCCCTAGCAACGCTGCCACTGAAAATTCTAACCCATACCGAACGCTACCGAAAAGCTGATTAGAACGCAACTTTTTCCCCGGCCGGAACACATTTTTCGCTCCGTGTTTCTTGACAATTTTCACATCCCTAAGTATCTAACAACCTTATTACACTCACCGCTGAGCGGACTAAATCCCACCATAATCCTGCTGGTCCAGCACAGTCGAATTTTGGCATGTTTTGCACACTCGCAGCCAACAAAAGGTTTAAACAAGTGGCTCACTCACTGGCAAAGAACGACACGATGTCGGTCTGCTGTAGAGACTCTCTGCTGATTGGCTACCCTGCACCAGACTAGACCACCTGATTGGCTCACTCCAGTGTCAATCACAGAAAGTCGCGAAAAATCCTGATACCTTTCACAATAAGATGTCAGGATTGTCTCATAACTTTTTAACATTTAAAACTATACCTCCATTACATGAATTATTCTTATAAATCTATTCAAAAAGCAATTTATTTCTTAAAAAGAAATATGGCAGAGGAGGGATTTTTTAAAAAAAATAAATGAAATATTAGAGGAGTGTTCATTAGGCCTGGGCTACATGCCCATCACCTCCTCATCATCTTTGTTCCCTTCATCAACATGCCCGTTGAAGCCCGCTCCAATCGGCACTCTGTCCTCCTTGGGTACCCTCTCCACCAGAATCAGAAATCAGAAACAATTTATTGTCATCTCAGTCATGTACTTTTATACACAAAAGCGACGAAATTTTGTTTCTCCCAGCCCACAGCAGTGCAACACAAAAGACAAAAAAACACATATCCAAAAGAAAACGACACCACCAAAAACATACAAAAACGGAGAAAACAGAAGAAAAAAAAACGCAAACAGTCAACAACACAGTCCATTTAGTAAATTTGTAACACAGTCCAAAAATGTCACTGTTCAGAGAACGAATGGCAGCCAGGATGACTGCCGGAACCGCCGGTCTGCATGGGCTAGCAGTTAGCCTAGCCTGCCCTACTGCCATGTCCAGTCAGACCGCCCTCAGTGTTTCCTCTTCTGGCGCAGCTCCAGGCGGGCGCCGTGGTCTCTGGGCCCACCCCTGACGCAGCAGACCAGGCTCCCTCAGCCGATCCAACGCCAGCTCTCCCAGCTAGACACCTCCCTGATACTCCACACAACAACACAAACGCAGATGCAGACAAAAACACTGCACAGTTGATGCCAGGCAAATCTGCCGGCAGACCGCCCTCGATGTTATCGGAACCACCGGTCTGCATCGGCTAGCAGCTAGCTTAGGGTGCCCTGCATCCCCACTTCCATATCCTGTCAGACCACCCGCGGTGTTTCTTCTTTGGGCGCAGCTCCAGGCAGGGCCATCGTCCCTCGACCCACAGGACGCTGCAGACCAAGCTCTCCCAGCCGATCCAACGCCAGCTCTCCCAGCCATCAAACGAAATCGACAATCGCAGGCATAATTCTTCACACGATGACACAAACTCAGACGTAGACATGGATAAAGACACTGCATAGTCAGAACTGGGGGAGGCCGCTGCAAACATGAGTTCGCGCCGCCATTTTACCACTTCATCCAACTCACTCCAGAATTCTTCTTTCTCTTCCATATGACACCCAACTTGGGGGGCATATGCGCTGATAACATTCATCATAACACCTTTGATTTCCAGCTTCATACTCATCACTCTGTCCGACACTCTCTTCACCTCCAACACACTCTTGGCATACTCTTCCTTCAGAATTACCCCTACCCCATTTCTCCTCCCATCTGCACCATGGTAGAAGAGTTTGAACCCAATTCTGATACTCCTGGCCTTACTCCCCTTCCACCTGGTCTCTTGCACACACAGTATATCTACCTTCCTTCTCTCAAACATTTCTGCCAGTCCCACTCATAGTGCCAACATTCGAAGTTCTCACTCTCACCTCCACATTCTCACCCTTCCTCTCCCGCTGCCTCTGGACATGCCTTCCCTCTCTCCTTCACCCAATAGTAGCATAGTTTCCACTGGCACCCTGCTGGCTAACCGTATCGGTGGCAGTCGTTGGTTACCTGGGCCTCAACCAATTCGGGTATGGAAATCTGATTTATGATCGGCATATTTGATTTGGAAAAGGTTTTACGCCGGATGCCCTTCCTGACGCAACCCTCCCTCACTAAGAACGCACTAGCTTATGCATCCTCAGTGGCTGGGTTGCTATCACTACATAAATAAACTCTTTATTATCTCGTAATAGTTAACTGTGTATCACTGCAACAAAGTGCATTATTCTGGCATTTTCAGTGGTGTAACTGGGAAATTGGGCATGCTTGTTATCATAGAAATACATCATAAGATTGGGGTTTTTGCAACTTCAACTTAGAGGATTGTGATGTTTATTGCAACTTTGGCAAAGTCTGCTCCCTTGCATTCAAAACACAGCTCCGCTCGCTCACCAGAGCTGCTCAAGTCTGCAAATGCGTTCCTCAGTGGCCATCTGTGGCGCCGTAGTCTTCAGTGTTGATAGGCTGTTCCTCGTGACGTGTAACCAGTCAGATAGTGCTGTGGGTGGGACATTACTTGAGACCACAGAGTGATGACTATAGACAAAGGTGGCTGCACCAGAGCCAAAGCAGCGCATTTTTAAATTAATTTATTTTATCAGCAATCAGGGGGGGAAAAAACGATTCTGATAATCGTGAAAATGCTTAATATCGGATCCGACAGGTCAACCTCTAATCAATACACTATTGGCTAGTTTCAGTCTGGGGGTAGAAGACCACTTGTCTTCTCTGTTTCACTCCCATTCATTCAATGGACATTTTTGTTGATGGTATGCCAGCAAGTGCAGGATGACATAGCAAACAAATTATTATATTTTTCAGGAAGAGAACATAATTCTTATGAACATAAAAATAAAATATTTTGTTTTTGTGAATTTCCAGGACATAGTGTGAAATAGATGTAAATTAAGATGAGTTAAGAGATGACAAAAGTGACAATTTACTTTTCATTTTGATGGGGCCCATAAGATTTTTATTAATTTTAAGTACCAGTAAACACCCCACCTCCAGGTGCTGGATTTTTTTTAACTAATTAAATCTTCTTTTTTTTTTTTAGATGTTTAACATGAAAACTAGTCCAAAACAGTGCGGTCTGAAGAAATCATTTAAGAGGAGGGATTTTTTTTTTCATAGGCTTTTTTTTTATGTCCCCCTCTGCAGACCATCTTGATTCAAAACATCCGTAAACCCCCAAACAGAAACAGTGCTCAGACAGCCGACAGCTCTCACTGTAAGTGCCTCTGCTGCTCCAGCCCTCTCTCAGCCCTCCAGGTTTCCGCTCTTCCCCTTTTCAGTAGAGTTTTGATTTCTACGTGGATGCTGGCTGATCCAGGACTCGGTCTGGAGAGTTGGTCACAGTCGAGGGGATGGGGAAGCCAAAAAGCAGGGGAACGTGTGAGCAGTATTGGCTAGGTGAAACACATGAGCTAAGGCTGTTAGTGCCACTGTTGTTGTTTTATTTTATTTGCCTATTTCAACTTGATTGAGAGGAAGCTTTAGAGAAAATGGCACCATACTTCTGACATGGAAAACAATCTGATGCTCTGTCATTAGATGTCATTTGAAGATGACCCTCAGGCATTCCATCTATAAAAAGATACATCCCATGATTTTTAAAAAAAAATATATATTTTTTTGAGGCACTGGTTCCATGGCCTCATGAGAAGACAAATCTACTGTTTTTCATATCCTACATTACTTCGGTTTTGAAATTTGATTTGTTGTTAATTTATCTGAAAAGGTTTAATCGCCAACACCAACGGTAAACGGTAACTTTTGTCAGAAATGTAGCCATAACTTGGTTTAATTGTGATTTTTAAAAGGCTTAAACCTACTGAGTGTTTACACGTGTTGCACAACAAATAGACATTCATTCTCCCATTACAAAGTTTTTAGATTTTCAGCTTTTCAACTTTTGCTTTTGCAGCCTGGATCAATACGGGAGTCATCTCCTCCTCAACCTCATCTCTCCCACTTTTTTCTAGCTTGGGGGTTTATCTGGGGAATATTAAATACTTAATTTAAATGGATGTGGTAAATGGTTTTATTTTTGTACAAGTTCTTAAAAATCTGCCTGAAACCATGTCTAAATTGGAAATTTTGCATTTCAGACAATTGCTCTCCTGAACATTTACCGTAACCCTCAAAACAGTGCCCAGTCTGCTGATGGTTTGAACTGTAAGTTTTCCATCATTTGTCCCTGCACCCACCCCTTAATGAATCTGAACATCATGCTCTATGTAACCAGTAATACATTCTAGATGCTCCAAAGAGCCCACATAGGACTCAGGCCTGAAAAATACTTCACTTAAAGTAATAAGTATATATGAAGCTACCGACTGTAATTCGCAATTGTATCTTGCACATTTACTGCATCAATTGAGGCAAATAAACAAATGAAGGCTGTAACTAATTGCAAAAAAAGTTTGAGAGAAATAGCCTGTTGTCTGAGGATTTAGCCTACCTCTGCCACATTATAGCTATATGTCAGTTCCTAAAACTCAGTTTCTTTCCTTGAGTAAAAATTGTATATTGATGACATTTTTTTGGTTTTTTGATTAGCCCATGTTGTCTATCTAAATCATGTCTTTCTAAACCAGTGATACTCATCCATGTGCCATAGGGAGCCATGTGTCTGCAGGTTTTCTTTCCAACCTGCACCCACATAGCTCACGATGGCACATTATTGAGTATCACTGATGTAACGATAAGGTCTCATTAACTGCAAAAATTAAGGATTTTCACTTATATGTGTCATTTAAGAGCAAAAATGGATCAAAAACTGATATAAAATGTAACTTGAATGAGTCATAGTTTCCTGCGATTTAAGTGCTATTCTATCTTCTTGCCACTAGGTGCCGTCAGTGATGTGGAGATGCAGGAGCACTATGATGAGTTCTTTGAGGTCAGTACCTTGCTGCCTGGCCACACATCAGTCTGAAGTTTGTTAGGAACTAAAAAATGACCACACTTTTTGCCATTGTTAGCATCTTATATGCGTCTTCGCTGCTGAATGAGTTCAGAAGTTTTCATCAATTTATGTTAATTCAGAGTCATTTCTGAAGAATTATACTGGCTGATGTGGTTGTGGAGGTGTGTACTCTTTAATAATAATGTTGCTATCTCCCACACTAACCACTATCCTGACCCCTGTGCTACAGGAGGTCTTCACAGAGATGGAGGAGAAGTATGGCGAGGTGGAGGAAATGAATGTATGTGATAACCTTGGAGATCATCTGGTTGGAAATGTGTATGTGAAGGTGGGTCTCTAGTTTGGTTTTACACAAACGTGTTCATCACTGCTATCCTACTTCTTTTTCTTTTGTGGCATAGATCACAAGTAATGATTTGCTTCTTCCATGCTCTGTCTCTCCTTGTTGATGTCCTTCATAGTTTCGTCGTGAGGAGGACGCCGAGAAGGCGGTGATTGATCTGAATAACCGGTGGTTTAATGCGCAGCCCATCCATGCAGAACTTTCTCCTGTCACAGATTTCAGAGAGGCTTGCTGTCGCCAGTATGAAATGGGGTCAGTATTACACCACACCAGGTTAAAGACGCATTTTATTATCTGCAAAGCTGTCACTAAGTCTCTTATTTTTCATAACATGAGCAGGGGTGGGCAGTAAAACAATAACGACAGATATTTGGCAAATCACACACGAACAGACGACCGTGTTAGAATACAGCTTCACATGATGCAGTTTCATTATGAGAGGTATATGCCCATCACAACACCATGCACTGCTCTTCTGGTTTGGTTAGCAGTCAGTTAAAGGACTTTGACTATGAGTGTCCCTCATAATGAAAGTTCAAGTGAGGGCAAACACAAGAGGCATTCCCAAAAGCCCCCCCCCTCCCCCGGACTCAAATAAAGAATGTCCTTCATGAGAGGTCGTTCTACTTGTGTAACATGGAAATAATTTCAAGTCTGTAAAGAAATGAGCAGGTGAGGCAGGTCAGACATCTGCGAACACACAACTGTCAGTTTTTGCCATTGCAGGGAATACTTTGAGCTTATTTCACCTTTTGAAATAATACTAATAATTCTTAAGTGTGGGCAGAAAGTAAACGATAAAACTTGTGCAAGTTGTCAACCCCAGAGTGAATTGCAAATGGTACATTAGCATTGCGCCATTGCTGTGCCATATGAAAAGGGAACCATGCTGCCATCAGCACTGTCCAGATGAAGTGAGATTTAGCAGGTTTAACAGTTTTAATGCTCAGGGTCATGTCATGTTTTGACAAGAAAGAGAATTTGATTTAGTTTTAGCTTTTCCCCCAGGGGACAAAAGCGTTTATGCACCAGAACTGATTTTTTTTTTGCATGAAAATTTAAAATATCATTTGTTTGCCGACACAAAGTCAGACTTTGTGTTTTGAGTTATTTCTAAAGTAAATGCTACAACCAACCCCGGTCTCTTCACAGGGAATGCACTCGAGGTGGTTTCTGTAACTTTATGCACCTGAAGCCAATCTCCCGTGAACTGAGGAGGGAGCTGTATGGGCGCAGGAGGAAGAGGTATAAATTTCCATTTGATACAGCAATTACACCAAAGCATCTAGCCAGAGCTACTTGTTCAGCTTGATTAGAGCCCGGAGAAGGTGAGGGGGAGCTTTGAAAAATATTCTCCATGAGAGATGAGACTTTGGACATCATTAGTTAAGCCTAATGTGTTGGGCCTGGAACACGCCAGACAAGCGCTGCAAATTACCAACACAGAGAGATGCACTAGGAGTGTTTCTCTACACGTGGCCCTCGAGCTCATCTCATTCATGGAGGTGTACCCTCCATGAATGAGATGAGCTTGAGGTTGAGATTTTGATATTAAAATTGTTCTTGGGGAAGGTTGTTTCAGGCCCCTTAAAAAGAAAACACTGCTAAAAAATCATTCATGAAGGATGCACTCACTACCCGAAGATGAAATGCCTGTACTTATAGACTATATTTAGATTGTGTGATGCATGTTTGACATCCACTAGGTGTCTGATATAATCCAGGTTTTAGGATACCTGGAAAGAGACTGTAACATGTTTTTTTTGGTAACAACCTCAGACAAGAGAAGTTCTTAATCCCCCTGTGTCCTCCTCTCTCTCTCTTGCAGTAGACATCGGTCTCGGTCTCGGTCTAGAGAGAGGCGTTCTCGCTCCAGGGACAGAGGGAGAGGTGGTGGCGGTGGCGGTGGCGGTGGCGGCGGCGGCGGCGGCCGAGACCGTGAGAGACGTCGCTCCAGAGACAGAGAGCGCTCCGGAAGGTTCTGATCCAAAGCGATGGATAACTTTCCCTCTCTTCTACTTCCCTTTTCCCCCAGATGAACTCGGGGCATAATGGAAGGGGGTCACTCATGACCGAAACCATACACAATTGGAAAACATGTTATGTTGATTGTTTTTATTTCAATTTTTTTGTATTTGATTTGTGAAGCAGATATGTGAAGCTTCTCAATAAACTGAATGGTTTTTATGGAGTATGACTGTTCTTTTTCTTCAACTTTTTTTATGTATTCAGATTAAGGACGCATGAAAAAACTGAGTTAATTGTGTGTCCTTTCCTGACGCCTTTTTCAGTAAATCTGTGGAACGGCTCGATGCTAAATATATTCAAAGGAAAACATTCAGAGGAGGCTTTCCTTTTTTTTGTTTCATGGCGCCAAAGAAATGTGGCTCCTCAGTCCAGCCCTATGCAATCATTTGTTGGTATGGAGATTCAGACATGTCATTACAGGTGCCCAGAAGGTAACATTGTTTTGACAAAGACACAGTCAATTAAACTGCAATAAATTGTTTTGTTTTGGGGTTTTTTTTGCAGTTAATTAAGTACCTTAAATTTAGTGTTGAAAACGTCATTGTATTTACATTTTATGAAGAACAGATTAAACTACAATAAATTGATTTTTTTGTAGTTAATTGACAGTACCTTAAGTGTTGAGAGCTTCAATGTATTTACATTTTCATTATGAAGAACAGGATTTTTCATCCTTACATAACTTAAAAAGGAAGGCTTAGATGTAAAAAGGATCTTGCCTCCAGAGCTCTGGCCAGTTTGTCATTGTGATTCACTGCATGCGATGAGCACTAGTGACGGCTCCAACACTGCCTTATCCAGCCCCCTGTCCTGTCACAATGTCTTGTCCAAGTTTTTATCCAATATCAAAGTGGACAGACTTGCAGGTAAGTTTTTTTTTTTATTATTATTTGGTTACTAAATTCTTCCCATGTTCTCTGGATAAAATTGAATGAAACTAGAGGAAATGGGCCCCAGAGATTAACTATGTAGTCTTGGCCATTTCCTGTGCCCTGCTCGTTGCAGGCGCTCGCCAGGTCTTAACAGCGACTTCTTCTTCTTCTTGGCGAGCTCCGATCTGGAGTCGGCGCGTGCATTAATCACCGTAAGCGCGGCTGTTCTGGCCGATACGGACGTGGCGGCCGAGTGAAACCAGCGGCTGTGCCTCTCGGACCAGTTTGCCGAGGCTTCCGTTGGCCGCTTCGCGCCGGTCCAGCCAGACCGTAACGCTGAGGAAGAAAGAGCTTCTGGGGTCGCGAAAGTCATAATTTAGCAAGTCAAACACCGCGTATAGAGATCCCCAGTTCAGCCGCTCAAAACAGACATACCTCGTTTTCAAACTTCACAATAAATCCACGTTCTCCTCGGGGGGGAGGGGGGAGGTAGAGCTGTTAGAATGTTAGTTTATACCACTGGCCTGTAGTTTATTCACTCTTTCTGGTATGTGAGTGGTTTTCCTCACACACGCGTGTTTATTTGTAGGAACTGCGTGTTTTTCCCCTCTAATAATAACAAACGGACCCGACGGGCTTCTCACGCGTGTCAGCATTACGCGCTGGTGGCCGCGTGTTCGCGTACCCGGAGCGAGGCGGGGGGCGGGGGGCGGGGGCCCTGACGAACGAGCCAAACTGATTGGCGAATAGGGGGCACGCAAAACCGCCCCCGCCGCAGCCAATCGGGGCTTGAGCTTAAAGACGGGCTCCTCCAATCGGGTCGGGTGGATTTCCGGTCCTTTAAAGCGTGCTGCTTCCAGCTAACTGGTTTGTCTGCGCCGGACGCGAGGAGAGCTGCCCAGCCCGCTACAGCCGCCCTGATCTCCAGTCACCCAGAGGTGAGCGAGCTTCGTAATTAGGCTGAATTAGGGGGTCGCGGGGGGGAGCCCCTTCCCTCGCGCCGACGCCTGTCGTGTGAACGTTTTCCCAAGCACGCGTTCGTGCGCATCCTACGCTAGTCGTTAACGCAGACGCGGTTGTGATGGACTTTCAAAATAGTTTTTTTTTCTTGCAAGAGCCCGAACCAGATAAACGCAAGAGAATTTCACGGCGTTTTATTAATTTGAAGCTTTCATTAATGGTTTCTTTGAGGGGGGGTGGTTGGGGCACGCTGAAGCGCAAGGAGGAAACATCGCTCCGTTACGTCACAGCATCCTCAGAAAGCAAGGTGGCCCTGCAGCAGCAGCCTAACGTTAGTCTGCGCAGATATTGCATCAGCCTCCTCCAATTCAAGGCTAATTAAAATTCGTTCAGTTGTATTTCACGAGTTCAAGACGGCAAACTGGGTGGTGTTGCTGCACATTTTGAACGGAAACCCGCAAATTACAGGCTGCAGTTTTAATGTTTAATGTTATTTATTTTCCAAATGAGGCGACTTGTCACATAGACGTGCCATCGCGTTTGGTTTGTCATTTTAAAACAAAAAGATAATACACAAACCTTTTATACACTTCATGTATAGATATAACATATATTAAGCCGACACACCTTCCTCATCTCGTGAATAGATAGGACATAATACATCAATACGCCTTATATACATTTTTATTCTGCATTAACACTAAAACGCACTACCAGTTGTGTTTGGGCATTTTCCATCACATTTTAACAGTGCTGTTTTGTACAGAGGAGGATCTCAGGTTGTACATGTTGTAGCAAATGTTGACTTGAAATTGAGAGGAGAAAGCCACAGCCTGACTTTTCTCTGTGTTCCGAGAGTCTCACAAATTGTCTACTGATACATCAAAAAAAAAAGAAGAAGAAGAGAGATTTGAGTAAAGAATCATAAGTCATTATCAGGTGTGCGGCTTCAACGAACTTACATAAGAATGTCTTCTTCTGCTCGCTGCACTTTAGGATTAGCCCGGTTGAGGTAAAACGATTAAGCCGAGGCGAGAGACTATAGGATTTCACTATCCAACTCGTTGGGTGAGCTCCAGAATTAGTCCATTGGTGCATCTTTGCAATCTTGGGCACCGTGTTCCTGTTACTTTGGATGCTGAAGTGTCCGTTTGATTTGGTGTGGCTGTTCCATGCATATTTGATTTATTATTCATTGAGCTCCATACAGACTTTGTTTATATCTGATATGACAGTTCTGATGATTGCTCATTGACAGAGGTAAAAAATATGCCCCCCCCCCCCATTCAGAATGACTTGTCAGTGCATACGACTCAGTCACTGGGTCAGTTTACATTAAGATAATATAAGGCCACAATGGAAAATATAAATAAACTCATCAGACAAACTCTCCAGTCTCCTGCTATGTCAATTCTGTTACTGTCAGGGAGGGGGAGTCCTAATATTTCCCTACTATTTACACATGTCTAAAGAGGTTGGCAGAATTCTTAGCTTACCCAGTGGTAGTTTATGTAAAAATGCATTCAGGCTCTTGAGATTTAAGTAATTGTCTCGCCACAAGCCAGAGCAAAAATCCCAACTACTGAGTGCCTTGTGTCTCATCTTACCATACAGCTGTGTCTGTGTTGCCAGTCTTGGCCATTAAGCAAAAAACAGACCACCTCTGAGTGGGCATAAGTTTTGTTGAAAAACTATATTCTCTCCCTTTCGTGGGAAAGTGTGCCTCTTGTTCTTTGCAATAGAATATAAAAAAATTCTAACTTTTAGTACTTATGAACACCTTGGTCGTTAGTGGTGGCGATATGTTGCTTGTAGCCAGAATTGAGGGAAGAGATATCTTACCAAGCCTTGAGGTCTGTGGTATTAATGTCAACATATTATGTAAATGATGCATATAGTTAGAGTCTGCAGAGTGTCCTGTAGGAGTTTTTTTTATTTTTATTTCTTGGGTGGCTTGTATAACTGGTATCAAATGCCTGAAAGTGTTTACTTTCACTCCAAAGGCCATGTAGGGCTACGCTCCAAGTCATCTGTCAATGGGATGGCTCCCGTCCGTGCTACTTGACTTCCCCGAGGATCATCTTAGCTTCGTATTGCCTACTTTTTAAGAGTGAAATAACGATGTTTACAAATGGAGACCGGGGGTCTCATTTATAACCGTTGCACAAAACAGAGCCCGAAAGAGGGGTACGCCACTTCCCATGCAAAATTTGTGATCTATAAAAACAAACTTGACGGGAGAGTGTGTGCACCTCTATGTAAACACAGACAGTGAGGCGGCGAATTGAAGTCAGATTGTCTAATGATGCCTCCCACAAATTTAAGTCTGATTTTTTTTTTTTTGGCCGCACACCATTTTCAGCTTTTGTGTGCACATACACTTTTAGTAGGTATCCTACACACTGTTTTATAAACGAGATCCCAGGACTCTTAAGGCCATAGATGTACCACGCCGTCATCTTCACTGCTTTTTAATCCCACTTAGCCCTGTCCACTTGGTGAGGCTGATTTAAAAAAAACCCTGCATCAGTGACTTGTCAATGCTCAAAGAGCCGATATCCCCCACAAGGCTGAACTCTGCAGATTTACTCGGTCACCTTTGCTGCGGTACCGTATCACTTTCTGCACAGTGTGTTATGGCCAGTCTCATGCTGGCTGGCGTCGGGAACACACCTCCGTGTGCTGCCACGGCCCTGTCATTTGGGGTTCAAGTTGCACGCCCATAAAAACAGCTCAGTTGCTGCCGTGGAGCAGATCTATTCATAGCACATACAGTGAAAGGAAGTGTTTTTGGTGGATGGGTCTCGTTTGCTGTTACTGAGGCTTGGAATTTAGATACCGCCGTCGGCTACAGAGGGGGGGCTTTAGGCTAGTTATGGCAAATGTTGCTTCAGTCTGTTTTCATAGGGCCAGCGTTTCCAATCACAAATTTGGAGGGGACGTATTTGTGTTCGGGGGGTGTTTGCATGTAAGCCCGCCCAGATAATTCGAGACAGCTGCTCCATTCGATGCACGTGTTCCTGTAATGTTATGTAACAGTCATATCACCGCAGTTTGGCTAGTTTGCCGAGGAAAACTTGTTGACTGTACTGGTTTTTGTGTTATCTGGAGGCCAGATTAAGCAGAAATTGGTCTTGGACTTTTTGTACTTCAATAAAAGGAGCTGGTGTCACTTTTACCCTGTGAACACACCACGCTGTGTTATCAAAACTGGCATTCAAGAACACGCTCCTGTCTCGGGGTTAAATCCATTATTCCGCTCCGGAGGAGTTTCATGGATTCAACAGAATGACATGAAGTTTATTATCTTGCAGCCAGAGTGTCACGTTGTACATCTGCATGATATGGTTGAAAGTATCAGCGATGCTCGGACTGAGTCGACTCGGAGGAAAAATAACCTCTCGCCCTCAGCAAAGAAGTTTGGGATGCAGGAAAATGACAAACATCTTCCTCTTTCAGAGGATGACAGACCGACACAAGGTCACGCACAGATGACTCCGCACTTGCTAAACTATAGACTGAAAAATAGTGCATTAAATCACAAGACATTTTGCAGCTTATCCGAGGGGAGGGCGGGAAAAAAGACCCACTGTAATCTATAATGTGAGTTGTAGATTCAGGTTGGGGTCGACACTCAAGAAGAAGAATCTACAGTGTGATCAATTTATCTATCGGGTGCACTGCCCCACAAAACACAACGTGATTGAATCACTAGGCATGCCTTTATCCGTCTTTTCTCTAAAACTTACCTCGGCACATTATCTGAAGCCGGCAGCTTGGCAGAGATCTTGTTTTAATCTCGGGTGTGTCTCATTGTAGATAACATTAGATGGAAGCTGTGCTTCTTTATTTTTTTTGGGATTAATTCACGAGGCCTGTAAACCCAGCTTCACTGTCTGATGTTTTAGCCGCACAGCCGTCATGTTGTCCCGCTTTGCCAGTCACGCTTGGTCAGAGGAAGCAGGTCCGATGACACACGGCAAAGCAAACACCTTCGGTTCGGTAGACTGCTGTGTTGAATGAACAGAAGTATTTCCCGTTATCCGCCCGTTCCACAAATACATTGTTCAGTTAAAAGCAGCGACAAAGAAACTGCCCGGTTTTTGTTTCCTGCATGCTCTTCCAGGTGCCTTTTGAATGCTACATGGTTGTTTTGCTTGACACTTTGCAGCCAAAGGAAAGGCAACTCATACCAGACTCATTCATTTCCTATGAGATGCAGGAGACGGCGGGAGGCAATTTGACGTTATGGGTGAGGTGGCAACCTGTCATCAGTTGAAAAAAAATGCTGAACATCTGGGTAACCTGTGCAAATTATCACCTGATGACAAAACCTGGTCAAAATTAAGCGTTTCGCTTCTTACCGCCTATGCTGGAACAACAAACCAAATATTTGGTTTCCCACTTCCTCATTCTCCAAAATGTGAAGCTCGTCTTTACGGTGCATGGATTCATGGTTTCATATAACGCTCAGCTGGCTGTTTCGTACACCTCATTTAATACAACATGCAAAGAGGTGACAAACAGTGCACTGGTGAATTGCAGATGAACTGATTTAATTACGTGTTTGACTAAAATGTTGTGAGCTGCTTGGAGGAGGAAAAAAACACCCCGGGGGATTCGCCCACAAGCCGTCAACACCGACAACTTCAGCAATACGTCGCCTCACGTCTTGAGCACACCGGGAGAGTTTTATCCCAGTTTTCCAGATGACCATGGGGAAATAGTGCATCAGTCAATGAGGGCCAGTTTGTTGGGAATGAAAGTTTTTAGAGTATTCAGCACTGTCCGTTTTTCCAATCTTCATTGGATCAGTTTTGGGAAAATACTGGGAGAGTGTATTTGTTGGGTTCTCTGCATCAAGACACGTCCTGTTTGGATCAAGTTACAGAGACAACTCGAGCTATAACTTCTTATTTAATCCCACCCACTATGATAACATATTTGTCCTGATTAGTTTGAACATTTTCTGGAGAGACGGTTACTAAAGGTGCGTGTTTCTGCTGTAGTAACCTGCATCTCTCTTCAGTTTTGCCTCAGGGGGGCTGAGACATCTACATAAAAATGTTTCCTGGGGGTGTGTATATGTTTTGTCTGTAAACTTGTCCTGCCTCCTTGCAGGGGAGCCATGCCTTCTGTTCCCTCCAGCACAGACTTGGGACCTGTTCCAGCAGTCTGCCCCCACGCAGCCAAACTCGGGAGTTCACAGAGTCACCTCAACCGAGACGCCAAGGCCAACGGAGTGGCCATCCTAAACGGAGACGCCTTTTTTGGTCAGAAGTCAATCGGTGACACCCTCAAGAATGGTGACGCAAAAACCGCCAACGGCGGTCACAAGCCGCCCATGAACGGAGCGGCCGTGGTGAAGCCGGACAAAAGTGAGGCCGAGCTGGTGAACGACGACGTAATGACCAGCTCCAGTGAGAGAAACTGGATCCGTCCCGACTTGCCCAGCAAATGCACGTGGAGGCTGGGCATGCCTATTTCTGAGTCACCTCATAAGCACCAGGCACGGTACGTCACAGGTTCCCCAGTGCACCTATGCACACACACACACACACACACACACACATGCACTGACACTCACTCATTCCCCCTTATATAGGGTATACAGGGAATAGCTTGCTGCTTGTGTAGCAGACAAGACAGCAAGCAGAAAACAGCTGGTCCTACCATAAAAACACAAAAGTACAGTGTTGAGGGAACTCCACAATGAAATCGTCCATCGAGGTGTAGCTAGGACGATGTCACTGATACGAGACCGGTTTTACTGGCCCTATATACAACGAGAGCTAGAAGAGTATGTCACGAGAAGACGTGTTCAACACTGTACTTCTGTGTTTTTCCCGGCAGGACCAGCTGTTTTCTGCAGTTATCTGCTACACTTGCTTTCGAGAAATATTTCAACACGAAAGCACAATTAAAATGTTAACGAAGCTTAAAATGTAACTCAGTCCTGATGTAAGACGACTTCCTCTTCACCCAGCCTGTGGCGGGGTAGTGGGCGAGGCAGAACAGGGTTGCTTTGTCATCGTGATGTTTGAGTTTTCAGGAACGCTCTTCAAGAGACACTCGGCCAACCGCCACAGAGGGTTTCATCACTGCAAAGCTCTGAGGAATTGGGATAGATTTTTGGACTTGCCGTTCAAGTGACATTTATCCCATGAAGGTTTATGTGCAGCCGGGTGAAATTATTAAAACGGAAGGGAAAAAAGACCAGCTTAGGCTTAGTGTGGGACTAATATTGGGGAAGCCTTAGGAGATTGTAAATCAATATAAATTTAATGCGGAAGAATTACCCACATCTTTTCATTTCCAAATGAAAAGTAAGGATTTCGTGGGGATGTCTTTTGATCTTATTTCTGGGACAAATTAGAGGTATCGTGGGTGAAAGAAACTTTAAAAATATAAGCGATGGGGTCGACAATGGGGCGATAGCCTTGACTTATTTCATTCATTGCCGTCTCTTACGGTTTTCACACTGTTCATAACATTTCTGTACAGCTCCAGAGTGAAAGGTGACCAGTGTGGTTGCTCATCTTTTCCTACACTGAACAATTTACAGTTTTCCCCTGTTCACCAAATTCCTTGTTCTGATTCAAATTCTCACGTGTGAAGTCACAGCGGGGTTTTAGACGATAACTTGTTGATGTATTATTCATTCGAGGAGGTCAGAATGCATCGAAACGAACGGATACTGTGTTTGGAATGACGGTTCAGCTTTGGGAAACTGTGTTTATGTGCAATAACCCACATGTACAATATAGATTATTATGTACAATAAGATGTTGATTTCAATGGCCGTCCATCTCTTTAAAACGTCCGATCTGTCCTCTCACAGCGTCAAAGCTCCTTACATCCTCCCCAACATCCTCTCCAGGATCGGAGACACACCTTTGGTCCGTCTGAACAAGATCCCAAAAGTCTTCGGCCTCAAGTGCGAGCTTTGTAAGTACCTAGGGGTCTGTTTTTGTGTCTGTAAGTGTGAAGGATGGCGTGTTAGTTGATCTCAATAGATGCAATATTTCAAAAGTAAAACGTAAAAGGGGCTGTGAGCTCAGCAGTTGGTGTGCTTTTTATCCAAAATAAGAGACGAAATACCTTTTTGAGTCCATCTGACTGAGCTATTTATGAGTAAAATTGTCCTTTCAGTGTTCTGCTGTAACTATGAAATGACATTTTCCTCCACTGTGTGTACATTTGTTGGGCTAGAAAGATATTACAAGCATAGGTTTCTTTCAGGCCTGCGCCACACAGAGAGTGTAAGCCTGAGATAACTTATTTATGTGTGTGTGTGTGTTCTTGTGTGTGTGTGTGTGTGTGTGAGAGAGTCTCAGTTTGAGTTATTTACATGCGTGTGCAGAATCAGCTGGCTGCACCGCAGTTGTGTCACTGAGCTGCAGGTGTCATGTAACCCGGGAGCCTTGCTGTGATGTAAAGTGTATGGTGTGTGTGTGTGTGTGTGTGTGTGTGTGTGTGTGTGTGTGTGTGTGTGAAGGGTCAGGGTTACTAAGGGGTCAGTTTGTCTTTTCCTTAAGGGGGAAGGAAGGCGCTCTACTCCTCCTCCCTCCTGTAGTGAAGTGTCAGGGAGGTTGAGGAGGGGTCAGCGAGTCGAGAGGAGGCACAGGAAGAATGCTCCGGTGGGACTTGGCCCTTACCTCTGCCGGGGTTCGTGCTATTTCACCACCATACCATCTTTGGCTTTGGGCGCGAGGCACTGTCAGGCTACTTTTAGCCAATGGCGGGTGTGCAGACATGGGGGATGGCTGGCTTAGAAATGGAAGAAATACTAAAGTGAGACATTCAGGTGGATGTAAGATGTGTGGGAAAGCCAGTTTTGCTTTGTCTCTCCATCCTCCCGTCTTCACAATTATCAGTTACTTTCAGATAGATAGAGGAACATGAAGATGTCTCGTATCTTCCTCCTCGACCTGTTGTTCCTCCCTGTCCGAATGTAATGTCTAATGTTTTGTCTGAGGCAGGAGGGGCTCCATGGGGTTGGGTGGGGTAAACAAGAAAGGCCTGTGGCTGTTGTACTGTCGGTTGGCAAACTAAACGCCACCGTGGTCGAGATGGGGCCGGGGGGGGGGGGGGCTGATATCGGGTAACGGCAGGGTGGGCTGTGAACGCCTCACGAATTGTTTTTATTTACTAAATTTGAGTTTTAAACTCGGGGGGGGGGGGGGGCTGTTTTTTTAATTTAATTTTCATTTTACTTCATTCCCTCTGAAGTGTCTTGAAAAGCACTTCTTGAATAGCTTATTATTATTATTATCGGTGATGTTGGGATGAAAGCCCACTTACATCCGGCTCACCGTGGCAAATGGTGGAATGCGTTCATCCTTTTCTGATGTTGTCCATGATCGGGTACCCTGTGCTCTTTTAATGAGCTCGGGTTGGCGTCGGGAGGTGGTTCGTGCCAGCGGTGGCTCAGCGGTCGGTACAATATTTTCCAAGCTATTCGGTTTGTACTGGCAGCCGCGTTGGGTTCTTGGGTTCATTAGGGATGATCCGTGTCATGGCGATCAGTATAAGCCCCTTTCCAATGACTGCCTTTTTACACTCCCCTAATTGTTGAAAGTCAATCTCTAGTTTGTTCCCATGGCTTACCAAGACAAAGGTCCTTGTTTCAATACTTCCCTGGTTTTCACGTGAGTGGGATTACTCTTTGCTCTGTCTAGTTCGCAGCGGATTTGTAGCAGTTGAGAAACTGTGCCAGTTGGCTGCGGTGGAAGAAGTTTCTGTGCGTAGGTCTGACTTTCTATGCGAGCGTGATGGAGAGGGAGTAGATGAGAAATTCTGAACCTTTGGATGACCCCCCGCTCCCCCCCCCCACCTCCTCCCATATTTGTAAAATCCGCTCAAGTTAGCTTAGTGATTTCCCATGATGCCTTGAGGCTTTCTTCTTTTTTTTTTGTTCAACTTTTGACTGTACTGGCTGGTGTTACAAAGTCCAACAAAAAGATTTGGTTTGATGCGGGGATGTGAGAATTACTTTAACGAGGGTGTTTAGATTCGGCTAACTGGTTTTGTTTTCCCCACTGTTGCTAAAATTATTTTGTAGCAATGGATTTGTAAAAGAAGTTATGTAAAATTAAGTCAGTTGTTACTAGTGTTGCGGTCTTATCCAAACCTTCTTTATTAAACTCAAGTACATCATCATGATTCAGTCATCATTTCCTCTGTGCGTGTGTGTGTGTGTAGTGGCCAAGTGCGAGTACTTCAATGCAGGGGGCAGTGTGAAGGACAGAATTGCCCTGCGGATGGTGGAAGACGCTGAGAGAGATGGAATCCTCAAGCCAGGAGACACCATCATTGAACCCACCTCCGGCAACACAGGTACGGCGGAGCTGCATCCTGGACTCTGATTAGCCACTCATTCGGTACAGATGCCGGAAAAACATGGAAAAATTACAGAAACCTTAAGCAGCCAACGTGCTGTGTCGGCGGTAGGGCGATAATGTGGATAGAGAGAGTGTACCGTAGCTAAAAGGACAAAGGTTGGACCCCAGCAATGGCCTCATTAGGTAAAAGTTCAAATGCATTAGTTTGGCTTCTCACAGGAGCAGAAGAACAAGGTTGTGACCCCCCCCCTCCTCCACTTCAACACCATTTACATTAATTACCTGTTTTAGGACATATTTTAAGGGTATTACTGATGGGTCTGACTCCACACACAGACCTTTTTTTTTTCTTTTTTTTAAATACTCAAGTCAGATCCTTTGACGGATTCTGAAAGTTGTCTTGAGGTCTCCATCGATGACAAATGGTGATTGAATCTTCTGCTGTCAGGACGCCTGGACCTGAGACTGACCTACTGACAAGCTTAACTTATCCAGCATCAGTAATATTGTTTATATTATTCAATAAATCTATTCCAGACATTTTATTTACTAACTGCTACAGTCAACTACTATTAATTCACCTTTCCCCACTGCTTTCTATGCAAGATTTTCCAAAAATCCTCTTAACAGGTCTAAATATGTTGTAGGATGAAAACGTGATCTAATCATTTCTCATTTGGTTTGCTGACTCCTGTATTCAGGTCAAAGTAAGTACGATCCAAAGGGATTAGCTCCTTTGTGATCGGCAGAGGCCATCTGGGTCCTTATAAACATTAAGGCTTAACCACACCACCCCTACAGATGAGCCTGTACTCCCCCCCCCCTTTTCTCCCCCAGTTGTACTTGGCCAATTACCCTATTTTCCAAGCTGTCCTGGTCACTGCTCCCGAGGGCTGCAGACTACCACATGCCTCCTCCAATACGTGTGGAGTCGCCTGCCGCTTCTTTTCACCTGATAGTGAGGAGTTTCACCAGGGGGATGTAGCACATGGGAGGATCACGCTATTACCCCCAGTTCCCCCTTCCCCCTGAACAGGTGCCCCGACTGACCAGAGGAGGCATTAGTGCAGCGACCAGGACACACACCCACATGCGGCTTCCCACCTGCAGATACGGCCAATTGTGTTTGTAGGGATGCCCGACCAAGTCGGAGGTAACACAGGGATTCGAACCGGCAACCCCCATGTTGGTAGGCAACAGAATAGACCGCCACACCACCCGGATGGCCCTTCAATTTCTTGTTAATATTACATGGAACCAGGAAACGTCATTAACCGGAAACAAAGATTTCAGATTAGCGTTTCTGTTCCGGAATAATTAAAGATGATTACTCCGTGATCACAGAATACTGGTTTCTGATTGGCTGGAAGGTGTGCATTAAAGGATTTTAACACACTCGGTGGAGGCAGCCGCGCACCTCGGAGCGTGTTACCCCTTACGCACATGTTCCTTGTAAAACATCGTTCCGTTTTTTCCAGTTTTGGTTTTCGTTCCTCGAGCTGCTTTCGGGCCTTGCTCCAGACTGCGCTCCCTTATCCGACATCCTGAAAAATTTGTCTCAACTCAGTCTTTGACAAAATCCATTCTAGATTTAGAGAACCTGACAGTAAAGAGGCTGTGTCTTGAGCAGCAGATGGCGGCGAATCTTCCACTTGAATTTTTGTAAGACCTCAGTGCAGCCCTGCCAGCAGCCGTGCAAACCGGTCACATCGTGCGTGACTGACATTGAGTAGATCAGAGTAAAGTCAGTGAGTTCGACTTGCCAGACTTTTAATTTAGCTGAAACAGTAGCCTTGTATCGGCCCCGCTGAAAATCTACAACAAAGCTTCGATGCCGAAATTTACATGCCAACGAGTGTTTTGTTTTTGTTTCTTTCACTGGCTTATTTACTAGCTAATCCACAAATATCCAAGTCATTAACACTTTTGTAGTTATTATTTTACGTTAACTGTTGGGGAGGACTTGGATATTGAGGTGATACAGCACATAAGCATTTTACATCATCATCACAGCCAAACGAAGAAGAAGAAGGCAGGAAAAGGAAGTGTCTAACAGGAAAATATGACAGGGTGAGCTGGTAGGAGACCAACAGATATTACAACATCAGTAATAAGTAAACTCAGGTTCAACCAGGTGGGTAAGGTGCTGACACAACAGTACTGGTGACTCCGGTTGACTTTGAATTGATCTCAAGGATTTAGACCGGTCAAAACACAAATGTAGTTTACCAGTATCACCATAGGTGCCAGTCAGTTAAACTGGGATTGTCTTCTTGTGAAATGTCTCGCTAGCTGTCGGCCTCAGAAACTCAACATCACATGGGTTTACCGTCATTCAAACAGTGTTTTAAATGTCACGTAAAATTTCACAGCCGATCCATTTGTACCATGACCGCCTCTCTCTGGTTGATGGCAGGTATTGGTCTGGCCCTGGCAGCTGCGGTGAAAGGTTACCGCTGCATCATAGTCATGCCTGAGAAGATGAGCATGGAGAAGGTGAGACAACTATCTATAATTCACATTCTTGAGCTCCAAAGGGGGCATTTTTGTATTGATAAGAGCGAAGAATCCCCATTCCTTTCCAAAGAAGCGAGCAACAAAACTGTAAAAGTTAACGGTAATAGAAAGACAGTAAGACACGTGGCTGTTCGACATGAAGATGGAGATTGCACATGATTGATAATAGATTACTACTTAAAATCAGGTCAGTACTAGTCGATATTAAACATATCTTATCCGTGAATAAGGTTGTCTTCCTGCCAGCCAGTATCCTACTCGTACTGTACAGTCATTGTGAGTATGACTGAGATGAGTCAGTGGTTAACACTTTCGCCTCACAGATAAAATGAGTCGGGTGGCGTCTCGTCTTCGTGAAGGTGGATGCGGGTGTGTTCTCCCCATGTCAGTGTGGGTTCCCCTTCGGTTACTCTGGTTTCCACCCACAGTCCAAAAACGCAGAGATTGGTGGATTTAGCCGACAACGTGTCTGTGCCCTGCGATACATGGTCGCCAGATTTGGGAAATCTGGAAGTTTAGTTATTTGTAGTTTAAAAGACAAACAAGGTTTCCATGAAGCTGTTGACGGGTTGAGATGAAATGGGAAAGGACCGGTGGCCAGAGAGCAGTTGATAAGACCGGTTGCTCGCTCTGAGTGAATCATACTCTATAAGAAACGTGACGGGGGTGTCGGGACAGGAGGGAGACTCGATCCGTAACCCTGCGCTCACACCGGCAGCTGTGTGTTGCCGTGTTGTGTCGCTGTCGCATGCAGCCAGCTTGTGGGCCTCGTTAACGTAGTTTTGAGGGAGTGGGCTACAAATGTGTTGACGGGAGATGCATCAATTTTCTTAAAAGAAATTATATACTAATAGATATTATAAATATATACAATATAAATGTATAACTCACTGCAACACTCACCAAGGCAGCGAAGGCATTCGCAGTCGTGTTCAGACGTGTTGTGGCCTGCCGGATTTGTGTTTTTTGCCTTATAGAAACAACAGTGTTGATTGGAGTGAGGGATAAATAGACACACACACACACACACACACACACACAGTTCTTAGCGCAACAACTCACACTATCTCAGTAAAATATGCTGCCCCGTGGAAATCCATTATTGGGTTATAAGTCTGACTAGTCTGACAAGTTTTTCCTCCCGGTAGAAAGTAGCTCGGAAAAAACAACCACACATGCACACATGTTCATGCAGTGTTGATTCTGTAGCGTATTCTCTGCACCTTCGGATCCATCTCTCGTCTTTATTTTTAATCGAAAATCAGGTCACACCCTGATGCAAGTATTTCCAATCAAAACACTTCAGGTGATCCAACTTACGGTTGGAAAGGTTCACGTTCAACATATCATGACAGGAAAGCCAGCAACACCTTGCATTCAGCCTCATTTAACCGCTTCAAACCGTCCTGTTTAACAACGCTCGGTTCCGGCCTTCGCTGGACACGCCTTTGCACCTCCGAAGGATGCGGGCCCTGAATTGGGACGCGGCCAAGTTTCTCCTCCATGTCAGCTATGGGAACTAAAATACTTACTGTTGTTGTTGTTGTTGGCTTTTATTGGCGGTTGGCATCCAAAATGTTGCGTTACCGCCACCTGCTGAATGGTAATAACTTCACAGTACTGATTATTTGCATTGTGCACCCAAAGTGGTCGCATTCAGTACATTGTCCATTCGATCACGAGGCCCAGTCTGAGTTGATGCATATCCTTCCTGCAGTGGAACATCTAGATCTTCTCCAGATATGTCCACAACATTCACATATCTTCTGGCAGCGCCCAGCACCATCTTGATTCTTGCCGACTTCCCCTTTATTTCAGCAGCGCAATTTATGACCATGGCAGCGAATGCAAAAAAAAATCTTTTCTTGTCCATGCAGATATTCCGGTCAGCTCCACTCCTTTTCCGCTCGGGTTCTTTTTGCATTTCCACCATCTCTTCCTTTCTCTTCTTTCTCTTAGCAGCTTCGGCGTATGACAATCCCATTTCTACTCTCATCTTATTCACTCTTTTCCTTAAATCTTTTGGACACCCTGCTGATCCCCTATCATGATTTCCTGTGCAGAGTGCAGGCACTGGCATGCACTTTCTCAACTTTACAGTCTTCAGCATTGCAGTTGTCCTCCCCACATCTTCTGACCCCGCTACATACTGCTGCAACATGTCCATGCTCTTGACAACAAAACCCTCTGAGAGGAGCTCGCTCATGTGGCCTCACCATGTCACTTGCATAATCAAGGTACACTCTTTACGGCAACCCCACCTTCAAAAGTCAACACACAGAATTAGTTCCCTCCCCCCCTTCCTGGAATCTAGTCATTCTTCTTGCCTCACACACATCTACAACATCCCGAAATGACTCAGCCTCAACTGACAGCAGCACGCCACTTATCACTCCCTTCTTTGCATTTAATCTGAGCTGGCAGCGAGTCACAGAGACATATCCTATATACCGTGATCTTAAGGGCTCCGTCTCTCGCGACGCTTTGAGATAAATGATATCCATCCCACTTCTAGTTATCCTGATCCATCGTACACCTCCAAGTTTTTCCCCTATAAACTTTCAAACCTCATGTGGGTCATTCCATGCACCCGCACACGTGAAACGAAATAATCGTTGCCCACAGCAGTGCAACACAAAGACAAAAACACATATCCAAGCTACAAGAACACATGTCTCCAAACTACAAAAAAACCCCTACAAAAACACATATATGTCCAACATACCCAGAAATAATTTTCACTGTCTAAGAGAGTGAACGCCAGGACGACTGTTGGAACTCCCGGTCTGCATGGGCTAGCAGTTAGCTTAGCCTGCCCCGCTTCCGCGTCCTGTCGGACCGCCCTCGGTTGTTTCCTCTTCGGGCGCAGCTCCGGGCAGGGCCGTGGATTTGATGTATTCTTCTTCCTTTTCTCATTTACAAACTCTCTCGTGTCCTCATTTTCATTTCCAGTTTCCCTCCCTGACTTTGATGCCATTTTCAACTAAAATGCTAACCTAGGAATCAAAGTTAAAGAAAATGTTTCACAACAAAAGAATACAAGAGGAACACATCTGCCCTCTGATTGGCTGTCGCTCGACTCTGTTGCTGCTCATTTGCATAAAATTGAATATTGCTAAACTTATGACTTCCAGCCGCTCTGTCGCTGCCGGTGTGAGCGCAGACATGGTTTCCTCCGGGAGAGCCATGACAAGGACTCGATGTAAAGAAATCCCAACTTTTATGGACAGGTCCCTGTCATAAGGTGAAACCCAGACATTTAGATCTTTCAATTATTTAAATGAAAAGGGCCAAAAATATTTTATGGTTTTAGGGAAGGCTGTGATATGGTGACTAGAAGAGAGGCTAACTGATCTGTGATCATGAAAAGCACCCTTTACCCTTTGCAATATTGTCGTCTTAAATAAGGTTGACGTTTGTTCCCCTCTTTCATGCTCCCAGGTGGATGTGCTGAGAGCTCTGGGGGCGGAGATTGTTCGCACCCCTACCGCCGCACGCTTCGATTCGCCAGAATCCCACGTTGGCGTGGCGTGGCGTCTGAAGAACGAGATCCCCGACTCGCACATCCTGGACCAGTACCGCAATCCCAGCAACCCTTTGGCTCACTACGACACGACGGCCGAGGAGATCCTGGAGCAGTGTGACGGTAAGACCTCCGTCTGAATCCTCTGAAGGGCTGATCGCCGACAAGACATGTTTGTGTTATATAATATATTCTCAATACAAATGTGCACCAAATAGTGTGTTTTTCCCCCACTCAAATTAGAAAAGCAGATATGACTTTTTTTTTTTTTAAATTTCTCAGGTAAATTGGACATGTTGGTTGCTGGAGCCGGCACAGGCGGCACTATCTCTGGCATCGCCCGCAAGCTGAAGGAAAAATGCCCCAACGTTAAAGTAAGGAGCAGAACCAGTTTTGAACCATCCAGTATGACCATTGTAATCTTCAAAGATACACATCTTGGTATGTGCAGGGTTGGGGAGTTTAAATTAAGACATGAGAGACAGGAGAAAAAAAAAAGAAAAGTGCAGTTCAGGTTTTTTTTTTTAATAGCCAAAACCAGTTAAATTTTACCATTTTATTAAGTTGGTCAAATGTTGTCATTGTTAAATATGTCTTGAAATGGCCAAAAAGTGAACTGTTGGGAACACCGTTCGAATTCAGGTTAGTTGAACTACAGCAATATCACCTCAAAACGTAGTTCAACTAGTTTTGAGTGGCGTGTTTTTGAAATTGCTACAGCTACCTTATCGCTTCTGATGATATCGATATCTCCAAGTTTTTATTAAGTAATCCAGCGACGGTTATGTTCCTGCAATCCTGCCGACGCCAGCGTTGTTTTCACTTTTGATCGACGCCGTCTCCACCATGTCATCAGCGTTTTTCCCTGTTGGGTTTAGATTGTGGGCGTTGACCCAGAGGGCTCCATCCTTGCCGAACCCGCGGTGCTGAACATCACCACCAAGACCCAGTACGAAGTGGAGGGCATCGGCTACGATTTCCTCCCCACCGTGCTGGACAGATCTGTAAGACTGCAGTGCACGAACTGTTGTGCATTTTGAGCTTGGATTACATAACTTCATGCGACTGTTAACCACTTTGACTTCTTGCCATCAGCTGATTGACGAGTGGTACAAGTCCAACGACGAGGAGTCCTTTGACATGTCACGCCGGCTCATCAGAGACGAGGGGCTTTTGTGCGGTACGTTTTTGTCACGTTACCGATCCAGACTGCCAAATCGTTGCCTTATAGCAGGGGCGTCAAACTCCAGGCCTCGAGGGCCGCAGTGTCTGCAGGTATTTGTTGCAACCATGCACTACCCCACCTGATTAAACTAGTTCCTTTCCCTCCTTGACCCAGGAGGTGAGCTAATTAGTTAAATCAGGTGGTGTAGTGCACGGTTGCAACAAATACCTGCAGACACTGCGGCCCTCGAGGCCTGGAGTTTGACACCCCTGCCTTAAAGGATCGTAAGCAGGGGGCGTCTGGGTAGCCTGGCGGTCTATTCCGTTGCCTACCAACACGGGGATCGCCAGTTCGAATCCCCGTGTTACTACCTCCGGCTTGGTCGGGCGTCCCTCCAGGCACAATTGGCTATGTCTGCGGGTGGGAAGCGAATGTGGGTATGTGTCCTGGTCGCTGCACTAGCGCCTCCTCTGGTCAGTCGGGGCACCAATTCAGGGGGGAGGGGGAACTGGGGGGAATAGCGTGATCCTCCCACGCACTATGTCCCCCCGGCGAAACTCCTCACTGTCAGGTGAAAAGAAGGCGGCTGGCAACGCTGCATATATTGGAGGAGGCATGTGGTAGTCTGCAGCCGGAGCAGTGACCGGGACAGCTTGGAAAATAGGGTAGTTGGCCAAGTACAATTGGAGAGAAAAAGGGGGGGAAATCCCCCCCCCGCCCCCAAAAAAGGATTGTAAGCAGTTGGACCGTTACACTCTGAGGGCTTTAAATTTCATACAGTGAGAAACGGGTAGATACAGTAAATAACAATGGATGATACCCTCGATCTGGATGAGGGAAAAAGTAGAAAAGGATTTGGGAGGAGAATTAAGGTTTAAACATAACTCACCAGATATTATGTCAATAAGGGAAAACACGAGAACAAATGAAATCAGTGGTTGCACTCTCAATACAGCTGTCTTCTCACATACAGAATGGAAAAAGGTACAATTTGATATTGAAAATAATACATCATCATCATCATCCTTTGACCACAGTATCAACATAAATCACAAAATAAATAAAACAAAATTAGGTTTTGTAATCAGATGTGTTTATTTGGGAATTTTGAGACGTGGAAACATTTGAAAACTGTTTGTAAATGTGTTGCTTGTCCTGATTGTTGTTTAATGTGTATTTGTGCAGGCGGCAGCTCGGGCACAGCCGTGGCGGCAGCAGTGAAGGTGGCCCAGGGGCTGAAGGAGGGCCAGCGCTGCGTGGTCATCATGCCCGACTCCCTCCGCAACTACATGTAAGCTCGGACGGAGAAGTTTTATTCGAGCGTCTTTAAATACTCGACAGGCGATTTGGCCAAACGCCGTAGAGTCGCGTCGCAGTCTGTTTTACTTGAAGCGGAGGTTGTAGTGCTTTTTGCCCCGTGGCTAGAGCGTGATGTCAGACAGGGACGGCGAGCGTATCTGCTTTGGATGACGACACACGGCCTCTGAAGGTGACAGCCCAAATGACCTCCCTACACGTTTTGTTGAAGTTGTCCCCTACATGAAATAGGCACAGGTCTATTACCATATTGCGACGTATATAACTGGGCTGCGTCAACATGGCGGTTACTCGCTGACAACCTACGCTGGACAGAAGTGCCACCTCATCGCTCCTTTCAAACTGAGCTTGCAGCCTGGCAGCATCTCTGAACATCTCACAGCAGAGAAGAAGCTGGTGATCGAAAGCCAGTGACTGCTCGCTGAGAATGTACTGGAAGGGGTCAAGGGAAGGTGAAGGTTTGGCGTTAGTTATATCAGGGGTTAAGGTAAACATTTGCCCGTTAAGGAAATTTCACAAGTATGAAATGAGGAGGGACGAGGTGCCGCCGCCTCGGTCTTATCTTGGTTGGTGAACCGGTGACTACTTTAGTAATGATAATAAAAATATAATAAAATTTTTATATACAGGCGCCTTTCATAACACTCAAGGTCGTCTTACATCTAATACAATAAAACAAAGCAGTAAAAAAAATATTAGCGCAATCAACAATAAAACGCACAATAAGCAAAAGAGCATACATCAGCAGGAGTTTTAAAAAAGGTGAATCTGATGCTGTTAAAGTGAGTATGCTAGTTTAAAAAGTCGGGTTTTAAGAGCAGTTTTGAATTCTGTAATGGAGTCCAGTGAGCGGATGTGATGGGGGAACGGCGTTCCAGAGTTTGGGTGCGGCATAGGAGAAAGCCCCGGCACCCATTGTGCTGAGGCTGGTGGCTGGTAGTGCCAACAGTAAGTAAGTCTGAAGGAGATAAGCAGGGGATAGATTATGAAGTGCTCTGAATGGTAATAAAATTTCGTAATTAATCGGCTGTGACTCAAGAAGCTGGTGTAATTGAATCGGCAGGGGAGAGACCTGGTCAGTGGACTTTGAATGTGTAATTATCCATTCTGCAGAATTCTGGATGAGTTGAAGTCGATTGAATAAGTTTGTTGGGGATGCCTGCCAAGATCGCATTGGGGTAGTCCATACGTGATGTGACCAAAGCATTGACTAAGACTTCCGTGGAGTGGAGTGTTAAAGCAGGACGTAGTCTGGCGATGTTTCGCAGATGGAAAAAGGCAATCCGGAAGACATTGTTTATATGACTGGAAAAGGAAAGGGTACTGTCTAGGATAACACCAAGGCTGAGCAGAGACAGATATGGTGGCTCCAGCAATGAGGAGTAAGCAAATATTAGTTTTTGAAAGTGTAGATTTAGTGCCAATGAGGAGTAGGTCAGTTTTACTGCTGTTGAATTTCATATAGTGACATATACAAGACCTGAAACCCTGGGTCTAATCCTCTTGAACTCTGTCATGGTCTGCTTTTATCCAGGTCCAAGTTTCTGAGTGACAAGTGGATGTGTGAGAAGGGTTTCATCAGCCCAGAGGACCTGATGGTCTCCAAACCCTGGTAAGAAGCATCAATCCCATCTTTCCTCTGTGGGGAAACATAGCCAACAAACCAAGCCGGCCAATCAATGAGTTTTAAAACACCCATTTCTCTGTCTCTCTGTTCTTGACTCCTCCCCTTTACCAATAGGTGGTGGAATCTCACCCTCCAGGGCCTGAATCTGTGCGCCCCCCTGACTGTCCTGCCCTCAGTAACCTGCCAGAAGACCATCAAGATCCTGAAGGAGAAGGCGTTCGACCAGGCCCCGGTCGTGGACGAGTCCGGGTACTTCTGCTCAACTTTTTGCTTATTCAGCTGTTCTCAGTTCTCCTCATCCGTAAATACAAGATGATGATGGAAATTTTGTTTTCTGTGAATGTGTTTGTGTCCAGCGTGATTCTCGGAATGGTGACCCTGGGAAACATGCTATCCTCCGTGCTCGCCGGAAAGGTCAAACCCTCAGACCCCGTCAGCAAAGTGCTCTACAAACAGTTCCAACAGGTTGGTCCATTGTAGGCACTTAAGAACAAGTAGAAGAATTCACATG
The DNA here is from genome assembly GCF_029633865.1 of Lampris incognitus. Taxonomy (NCBI): domain Eukaryota; kingdom Metazoa; phylum Chordata; class Actinopteri; order Lampriformes; family Lampridae; genus Lampris; species Lampris incognitus. The sequence continues at coordinate 10,168,528 of NC_079221.1, read as the reverse complement.
ATCATATCGATGATCTACTTGCACATATACGCATACATACTTTCGGCCCTGTGACCTCACCCCGATGTCCTCTGGTTCTTCCAGGTGCATCTGACGGACAACTTGGGAAAGCTGTCCCGTATCCTTGAGACGGACCACTTTGCCCTGGTGGTGCATGAGCAGATCCAATGTAAGCTTTATGACTTTCCCCTTGACACTCCGTTGTTCTTTTCTGTATAATTTCAAAATGGTTGTTTCACCGCTCACCTCCCATTAAGGCTGGTATACATTCGGTTTTATTGTTAATCGTCTTTCAACAGTACGATATCGGGATGAAATTCAGATATTGTCATTTGGTGAAGCGCAATTTTGTTGTCTAAACTGATGACACAAAGTCTTTTTCCAAAAATGTCTCACAAAATTAGGCTTTAAATATTTGAGGGAGTGGTGTATGAAAACTAGTTTTAGTTTGATATTATACATTACCCAACAGTTCAATGTGGTGACTACAGGTGGAATCTTAGATATGTTTTATTTTTGCATTTGTGAGCATATATATGGTATAAAATTATGTGATTATCATGAACATAGTATTTCCCATGTTGCCCAGCACTACCTCCCATTCTTTACTCTTGTTGGTCTTCTCTAAAGTCTCCCTTTTGACCTCCCCTCTCACTGTCCGAGTCATCATGAATAAAGAGCCCATTTCTCAGAAGCCGTTGTTGTGGCTGCCCTCGCTTGACAAAAAAGTACGAGTCATCTGTCAACCCCCCACCCCCCATCATTACCGTACGTTTCTGTTAGCGAACATGTTACTCATGTTTTCCGGTACGGCTTGGATGATGACTGGCAAAGCCGGTGTTGCATCAGCTCGGCTTTTATTGGCTGCTTATCATGAGGAGGAGATAAGCTTGGACAAATTTGCACATGTTGAGTCTGAGGGGGGAAAAAAACCCAAATGTAATTTTGTTTGTACACAGCCTTGAGAAGACGGCATGTAATCACCTGGTCAGCTAAACAAATAAGAGTGGGCTTGTATTCACACCGGTTCACGTAGTCGCAGCAAAGTTCACCAGTACAGACCGGCGTTCCCATTTATAAATAAGCTTTCTGAATTTTCTCTCCTTTATCAAAAGTTTTCATTTCAGTTTATTGGAAAAGGGGGGGGGAAAGCCTACTTCTTTTTCATAAATGTGCATATTTTAGACATTTTGTTCAAATAAAGCTTTGATAAAAAGTGTAGGACATTTCATTTCGCATAACTTCTAAGTTTCGTATTCAGTCGGGTCACTTTCCAGCAGTTAGTCTACCGAGACGCCCCAGTGCCTGCTACTATTTCCTCTTTGTCAGTATGCCAAACTCTATTTTATTCTCGTCTATATAATATCACTTCCTCGGAGTTAATTTCAGACGTCTGATGAAACCTCGAGGCGAGTCAGGGAAATCATCTCCTCGGCGTCGGGTTTTCTTCGTCCGTGCTCCTCATCTCTTCTTACCAAGCCATGTTTTGCTCACATTCTGATAAAACGATTTCTGTGTCTCTCCAGATATGGCGGACGGGAAGGCCTGCCCGCGGCAGATGGTATTCGGCGTGGTGACAGCCATCGACCTCCTCAACTACATCACCACGCGGGAGCGGCGGGAGCGCTCGCTGTCCGAGTGCTCGCTGTCCGAGTGCTCGCTGTCGGACGATGTGTCTCTGTGAATGTGACTTCACGTACCGACACGTGGCCTGAGAGGGGCAACAGTGAGGATGTGAGCCTTGGAGAGATGGTGCATCATAGTCTGAAATTGATCTGAGATAGGATACATCAGTTAGATGGTGATTCCCCCCCTTCCGCCACACACACACACACACACACACACACACACACACACACACACACACGCACGCTACTTCTGTTCTCTTCCCATCTGTGAGGGTGGGTTGGGTTTTTTTTTGCGCATTACAACATTTGGCTGATGCTTAGTTCATTCAAATAAGCCGTGTGTTTTTTTCCTTGAGGTTAAACTTAAGTGTTGAGATCATATTCAAAGACTCCATCTGTCTCGCCTTGATAATTGCATCTCGAATGTATCTTGGTTTGCATGAGCACAACATATTTCTAACATTAATCAGTAAGAATGCCTTTAACATGACATGCTAATGAAGTTTCTTCTCACCTTGTAGCTGCTGGTTCTCATGTAGCCGAGTTTCCCGTTGAAATTAAAGGTGCTTTGTAGAGTTTAAGGAAAAGGAACGTTTTTCTCATCTGGTTTGGCAATGCAGGTCCGCGTGTTAACATTGCCACCAAGTGGTTGAGGACGCCCTATACAGGAAAACCAGTTTATTTACACGCAGGCAAAAAGTGATGCAAGACTGGTAGGCGATTACAGGGGGGTTTGATGATGAAAGTTTTTCACACTTAACATGGAAGGCCACAGTTTTGGCACATTTGACAAAAGAAGGAAAAACCAAAAAACAACAATAAACCAAAGTGTAACCCATACAAAGAGGGCGGTTGATTTACGTTGGTATTTCGTGTACCGAGAGCAGAAGTGGATTCTAGTTTGAGGCATTGCTTCGGCTCAGCCGGAGCGGATCATTTGTATAGAGGCCTGTCTTTAACTGGGGATGGTTGGAGGTTGGGCTTGTTGTATTTATGAGTTTTTGATAATGAGTTTGTTTTGCTGTTCTTTGTACTACTTTGTCATTACTGTAAAGGCCGTGGGACTCGGAAGAGAGTCGCGGGGGGGGGGGGGGGGATGTCCAGTGACTGATGGATACGACGAGGAAGGAGAAGGACATGGCTTGATGATTAATGTTGACTTTGTGCGTCTGTTCTTTCCATCTTTGGGTCCAATTTGCAGCTATAAACTTTTTTTTTTTCCTCCATCGCGATTGTTGTGGTTGAATTGTATTTTTTTTGCTTGGTTATGATTCAAATTTGCTCACCAGAAAACGCTTTTCATAATTGCATCTCTCCGTGTGTGTTTTGAGGAAACCGATTCAGAGAAGGATGTAGAGATTTGTTCACTTCCGCTTTGGGGTTGTATAAATTGGTTAATGAGGGGGATCGTGACTCGGACACGTTTCCTCAAGACACTGAAAGTAAGCATCCGTGTATTTTGCACTAGCTTGAGCTCATGTTAGGATGCGACGTTCACGCCATAGGTTGTCAGAGTATCAGAAACCGGATCAGTTACACCATTTAAAGTGCTGAAGAAAATCAAACCAATCAAGCTCTCACCATAAGAGATCATCCATCTGTAATTATGTGACGCTCTGATTGCGCTTCTTGATGTAATGTACATATTAAAATGCTACGTATTAAAATGACCAAAACACACACGATGTCCATTTGTGTCTTTTTTGTTGCTTTGTTCTCAGTTGTTTTGTAATGGAGTGCAAGATAATTAAACCGTGATCAGTTATGACAGACGTAAAACCAAAATCTCCTTCGGCTGAGTAATTGTTTCTGGGAACAAAGCTCGTCGTGTAGAGCGGATCGTGTCTTTTCCACTGCAACGTCTTCTGCAGGCACCCGTGTCGACCACACGGTGGCGGTGTGTACACGCGTGGCTCCCGCTTGCCCGTACAGACTAATGGGGCTCTGCTGCCCTCTAGCCAGGAATGCCAATTCGTGTTTCAGCAATCGTTGAATGACTTAATTTACATTTCTATTCCTTATCATAATATTTTACTCAGCATTCTCTGCTCTTTGAAGATTTAACAGTAAATATAAAATGCAGAACTGTTTTGACAATTTCTTGTTCAATTATTATTATTATTATTATTATTACTTGATATCCAACTGCGTCACATCACATCTGTCAGTCCAAAACGTCGTTCAGATTGCCAGAATTTCCACCAACAATCGAGAAGTTTCTACGCCCACTCATCTAATAAACTAAGTGACAGTCAATAACATACACTTTAGGAATATTAAGTGAGAACATTCTGAGTATATTGTCCCTACTTGGTTTACATGTAGCTCTGTTTTTACAGGCTTATGATGCTGCACAACAGTAGTCATAATCAGGTTTGGGAGTATTCAATACACATTTTCCAGAGAAGCATCCTGGAGATTGTTATTTGTTTGTTTTTCCGAGACCTGTGGTGATTCTGGTGACTGTACCAGTGTTTGACCACTAATCCCTCTGGAGCCATTAGAGACGAAACAGTCACCAGTACCAGTCTGCACCGTCCCCATTGACAAACAAACTAACATAGTTTGGCTTTGGATGTTGTAGTATCAGATAGTAGAACTATTCTAAAATTTTGTCTTTAAGTGTCAAAAGTGCTGTCCACCACATCATTTCCCCCCAAAGTCTTACCTGATGATAATAATACCATTATTATTATTATTATCAGTGAGCAACTACAAAGGTGTTCTTGATGTGGATACTGTCTTAAATATACGCCAGTGACATAAAGAGTCAAAAAGTTTGCAAATCTTCCGGATTGTAACTTTAAGGTACCAGAGTTGTTTTTCTTTAACTCTTCGGTGGTGCCTGCAGAAAACATTGAATGGTGACACTCAAATTGTTCTTAAATCTGGCGTTAATTCTTTCCGATAAAATTTTGGATATCGAGAGACATAATTTCGTGAATTCATGCCAATGACTCTCGGACATAAGAAACCTGTTCGAAGTGATGGAGAATTGAAAATAACGTGCTGTTACTGTATGGTAGTTACTGTGTTATCTGACAGCTCAGTGATAAAATAATAAATTATGTGGTGAAAACAAGCACAGGCCCTGTAATTATAAAGTCTGCTGTAAGAATTGAATGACTGCTGATCCGAGACCGATAAGGTTACCTAACACAACCAAAATCAACACTTTTTTTCCCCCACTAAATGATGAGGTGGCAACAGGGGGGTGGCTGGGTATTTTTTGAGGGTGGCCCCGGTCTGCCCTTGTTAACACAGCCGTCATTCCTTGCATAGTTAAACAAACAAAACTGGGAACAGGAACCAGTGAAGTTTCAAGGAGGTGATTGTGAAATGTTTTCTGCTGGTTAAAAGTCCCATTGTCACTGAATATTGACTAATGCACACTGAGGTGGTATCTTATAATATCAGACTCTTATGTTGTAATACCTCCATATCAACCAGGGTCACTCAGGAGAGGCAAAGCAATCTGTAAGAGAGAACGTTTTGCACAATTGCAAAATGAAGAAATTGCAGGTAACACACCATCCGTTCTTGGCTGTGCCAGGTGTTCTGATAAATAACCAAGCGGTGGAGACATTATGTGACTGATAAAGTTTACCCATGCATATCTGGTCTTATCGGTATGTTGCTTGAAACACAATCGTCCAGATCTGTTCTGCCCCGTTTCTCTCTCAGTAGGAGAGCTCCCACCATGTGGGTATACAGTGTGTTTCCCCGGGGCACATCACTGTTTACCCTCGTCATGACGAACTCACCTTATAATCACACTAGAAGAACCCCACCCATCTAAATCTCCCTCCTCTTCATCCTGCCAGCTAACCGCCTTCCCCCTGCCCTAACCCCCCCCCACTCCAACTCCCTTCCCCCAAATGCTCAGAATCATCTGAAATGCCGAGAAAAGTGGTTTTTAGCCATTTTTAGAAAATGCATATTTTGCATAATTATGCATAATTCTTTTAATTTTCTGCTATTTTTCTGGTCCTCTCTGGAACAATACCTACCACCTCCCAAAAAAATTAGGATCATAAGTGCATTTTTGCAAAAATGCATATATTTTGCATAATGTCAAAACGTTTCTAAGTCCCAGACTTTTTTTTCATAGAGGTGAAAAAAATCAAAGATGCTCAGAATCATCTGAAATGCCGAGAAAAGTGGTTTTTAGCCATTTTTAGAAAAATGCATATTTTGCATAATTATGCACAATTTTAATTTTCTGGGATTTTTCCCTTACTCTCTGAGACAATACCTACCACCTCCAAAAAGAATTAGGATCATAAGTGCTTTAGTTTTCGGTCCCGCTATCTACACTAACACCACACCACACACACACACATTATGAAAATATATGAGTAGATGCCAACAAGTAGTTTGCACTAGTAAGCAGGATCCTATGCAGCTATACTCATGCTATTTTGGGCAAATGCATATAAATGCAGAGGCCTGGAAAAGGGCGAATGAGAGTGTTTGTGTCACTGGGGTGAACAGGTGGGCCTCGTCAGATCATAACATCTCACTGAATTTAGGCTCATAATATATCCCGAAAATCAAATATTAAGTAATATGTCGAAGAGGCGGCATGTTGGCGCAGTGGTTAGAGCAGTCACCTCACAGCAAGAAGGCCCTAGGTTTGAGCCGCGGGGTAGTCCAACCTTGGGGGTCGTCCCGGGTCGTCCTCTGTGTGGAGTTTGCATGTCCTCCCTGTGTCTGCATGGGTTTCCTCCGGGTGCTCCGGTTTCCTCCCATAGTCCAAAGACATGTAGGTCAGGTGAATCGGTCATACTAAATTGTCCCTAGGTGTCAATGTGTGTGTGTGTATGTGTGTGGGTGCTCTGTGATGGCCTGGCGGCCTGTCCAGGGTGTCTCCCCGCCTGCTGCTCAATGACTGCTGGGATAGGCTCCAGCATCCCTGCGACCCCAACTGGATCAGCGGCTTGGATAATGGATGGATGGATGTCAAAAAGAACAACTCCACACCGGCTCTAAGCACAGATCGACACCAAAGTCATCTCCCTTTTACCTACAATAACATTACCCGGTACTGAAAAGGTTTCCCAGTGTAAAAAGTTGCCTCTTTGGGGTTTCTCCCTCATCAGAATCAAGGGTTTAAGGCTAGATGGTGTGATTTATTTAATTTACTGTATTTACACTGTGGGAATATAAAATCTTCTGAAATTGGTACGGTGACTGAGGGGTATTCAAATAAACTTGGTTTGAAAACAACCTGAAATGATACCTCGGGGGTATTCACGTTATTAAGAGAGGGACTCCATGCAGTCATGCAGCCGACGAGGCTTGGTTTTGCGTTAGCTGTGATACGTTTCGGATACAGAAGTGACAAACAGTCCAAATTGTACCTAGCCTTGAACAGGACATTTAAACCAGCATAACGTCCAGTCTTCTTTCACACAAGTCTCTCCTCCAGGTTTCAAATAATATGCAACGTCAGCGCTGCTTTCATTTTCATGTTCATATTATACAATCTTTTTTTTTCTGTTATTTCATCATCTACCATCACACTTCATGAGTTATGGGAATGCCCAGGGCCTGACCCTTGTGATGGCAGGCCACTTCACAAGCACACGCCACCTCTCCCCTTTAAATAGGAGCTACATGAACATGTACACACAACCACATGTAAACAGACGTGACCTCAAAATGTACACATGCTCTCTCCCATAGCCTCCCAAACACAGGAGAGCTGCACTCATCACACAGCGCTTCAATTCCAACTCCACAAGATAGAGAGAATGAGAGGGAGACGATAGAGATAGGTACAGATACAAATAGACATAGATATAGACAGAAATAGTGGTTATGAATAGAGATAGAAAGATAGATGGATAGATCCCTCGCTTTTCCTGGGACCTACAATGTTAGACATTGTTTATTTATCACTTACTATTGGAATTGTTCCCTAAGGTTTTAAGGCAGCTATGGTCAAACCTCTACTTAATAAACTGCACCTCGATCCAGGGTCTCTTAATAACTATCGACCAGTCTCTAATCTTCCATTCTTTTCTAAAGTAATAGAGTTGTGTATCAACTTTCGACCCTTATAGAAGAAAAATATCTATATGAACCTTTTCAATCAGCTTTCAGGGCCTGTCAGTCCACTGAAACTGCTCTGACCAGAGTGGTGAAAGATCTTCCACTAGCTATGGACTCTCATTCCACCTATGACTGCTGGACCTTAGTGCTGCCTTTGAAACCATTGATCACTGTATACTATTAGACAGAATAAATTGCAATTTTGGTGTCTCTGGCCTAGCTCTCTCTTGGCTTACGTTCTAATTATCTGAAAGAACACAGTGTGTCTGCTATAACAATATTACATCAAAATTCTCTGATGTTAAATATGGCGTACCTCAGGGCTCAGTTCTTGGCCCTCAGCTTTCTACTTCTCTCTATATTTCGCCTCTTGGCCAAATTATACGTAGTCATGGAATAAATTTCCATTGCTATGCAATTGATACTCAGCTGTATGTGGCTATAAGGCTGATGATCTCACTCAAATGACTAATTTAGAGACTTGCTTGGCTGTTGCAAAAAATTGGATGTCACCAAATTTCCTGCTTTTAAATTTGGATAATTCTGAGATGCTGGTCATTGGCCCTATTTGATCAAGTAACAGTAACGCTCGACAACTCTGTGATTTCATAAAGTGTGGCAGCCTAAAATCTTGATGTTACATTTGATCCCAGTCTTTCCCTTGATAATCACATTAAAGAAATCACCAAGACTGCCTTTTTTTCCACCTATGTAACATAGCTAAAATTAAATTCTTTAAATACTGTATTCTGTAAATTGTGTTCTATTCCGTACACACAAAATCCATTGCACGTCTGTCCGTTTTGGGAGAGAGATCCCTCCTCTGTTGCTCTCCCTGAGGTTTCTTCCTAATTCTTTTCTACCTAATTTTTCCCTAATTTAGGCTCACAATCATCAGCTGTCAATCATCAGCTGATGATTGCTAATGGCATGAAACAGGCTTGTACTGTCTATTAAAGAATTTACTTGAATCACTGGATTATTTTGCTTCTTATTTGTTGAGCACTTTCCCTACCGTTGAGTGTTTCTTTTAATGAATTTATATATATATAGTTATATATAGTTAACTATATATATGTAGTTATAGTTTTATATATATATATCGACGGTTTTGGAGTTAAGTGGGGTTCAAAGAGGGATTTGGGCTATTTCAGCAGAATATTATAGACATGGCAAAGAAAAGAAAGGAAAAAAAATGAAAGAAACTCAAAAGAAGGAATGATAAATAAATGAATGACATTTTGATATTTTTATAGCAGCAAGGAACAGTGCTAGTTTGTAACCGTGTGTTTTTAAAAGTGCTATATAAATAAAACTTTACTTACTTCCGGGTTCAGGAGCTGCTGTTTAGTTGTGTGGCTGGTTAGTCAAACAAACCTCGTCTGTACAACTTTCTTCACACATGAGCGCGTCAAAGCAAAACAGGAGCCAATGTGACAGAAAGGGGGGAAAGGGAGAGACTAATTAAGACAGTCCTTATGAACATTTACCATTCACCAGAGTGACAGACTTACACACACACACACACACACACACACACAAACACACACACACAGGTGTGGGTGACATGTCCCTGTCTTGGTGGCACTAATTGAACCCTATCAGTTTCTGAGCCAGTGTGCAGCCATGGGTGATGACGAAGGACTGGCGTCACAGTGCTGTTGCCGACGGTTATGTCACCCAGTTAGATGTAGGCCTCTGGTCCCCTCAGTGCCACCGCTGGTGTCAGTGACAGCCCTGCTGGTGCAACGGATCACACCTCCCGGGTACCATTACCCAACCCAACTGCCGACCCCATGCCTAGAAAGCTACGCTTGCGTCAGTGCCCCCAATACATTTCACAAGCTTTAGCAGCCATTCCTCTCGGGCATATATCGACGGGGTGGGAGATAACAGTGCTTAATGTTGGATAATGTACTGTACTCAACAATGCCATCATGCAGACAGACGGTAAATCGTGTGGTCAGTGACTCAATCCCAGCAGATTTTTTTTTCCTTAGGTTTTGTTTTATGGAATTTTGATGCAGTAAAATGTTTTATTATGGTTAAGAGGACGGGAGGCGCCAGGAATTTTCCCCTGCAGTGGCTTAGCAGTTGCTACATCATTGGGTGGGGTTGTCTCGGATGTTAGGTTGGGCGATCGTTCCTATTTTCATATCGTCCAATCGTGGCTTCTCGAGAGGTGATCCGATCGCCAGGAGGTGGGGGAGCAGAGACCAAACTGGTCTTAGCAGTAGTATATTTATTCGTTTTTATTAAATAATTTATTCTCTGTTTAGCGTATTTTTAATTGAAGCTAGAATTTCATTTGTATTGAAGATTTTGAATAATCATCCTGGCCATGGCTCAGCATCTGACGGAGCTTTGAACGAATCGAACCTTTAAGCTTTTTGCAAGCAATACGGGTAAAATTACGTGGATAGATATTGATAAAAGAGTGTGAACGTTTCATTTAAACTGTTTAAACATTAAAAAATGGGGGAAAAGTGTGATTCCATTCTCACATCAATACACAAATCCCCACTCTGTTCGAGACACTGCCTAGTGCAAAAAGTGGTGGGTCCTAGGGCCCACATGTCAAAGGTTAAATTATCTGGCATCTACCCTGAAATCACCCCCACCTGTGACAAATGCAAAAACAGTGACGCTGCCCTGACACATGTGCACTGGCTGTGCCCTCACTTAGGAAATTCTGGAAAGATGTTTTTCACACTCTATCCAACATCTTAAAGCTGAACCTAGACCCAGACCCTCTGGTTGCTTTGCTTGGCATTACTGATGGAGTGGCTCCTCGTTTGACATTTGCAGAGTGCCGCATGGTTACCTTCGCGTCACTCCTGGCCAGACGTGCAGTTTTGCTCAGGTGGAAGGATGCCGCCCCGTCCACTCTTAGTCAGTGGCTTCGAGATGCAACGTCCCGCCTCAGCCTGGAAATGTTGTGCTTCTCAGTCAGTGGTTCTGGGAAGAAATCGTATAAAACTTGGGAACCCTTTATAACATACTTCCATAACACTCAAATGACATAACATGATGTGCATTTTACCTCTGCCCGTGATGTAAAAATAACACCTGACTCCATGGAAATAGCTGCAGCTTTACTTTTTATTGTTAAATAAATATTGCCTTAAAACTACTCTGGGCAACTAAAGGGGTGGGGGGAATGGGGGTGGGATGGAAAGGCTGTTTTATTTTATTTTACCACTATTATCAGGGTCATTGTTATTGCTTAATTAATGAATTAATTTGTTTATTTTTGATGTATACTTAATAACAACGTGGAACACATCGGCCCAACCCTGATAATTCCTTTTGTTAATAAAAAAGATTTTGAAAAGAAAGAAACATTAAAAAAATCTATTAATAATAACGTCTCCTCTATTCAAACAATGGCTCCCTTTTAAAAGTCTGTGCGTGTCTGTGCTTGGTGCAACAGTATCACAACATCATGTTCCGTTTGACATTATCATCCTTAATCTCACAATCCAAATCGTGATCCATAATGTGAACCACTCTCATGGAGCAACGTTTTGGTTAGCCGGCACACGGAGAGCAGAAATGTGGGGTATCAGACCCATTACAGCAGTGGTTCTCAACCTTTTTGGGGTCCTGGACCCCCTGCGTATTGTTGATCTACCCTGAGGACCCCTCCACCTGATCTTGGGGGAGGGGGGTTGCAATTTGATAGAAACAGTAGAAACTGCATTTTAAATTGCATTATAGCATTTATTCACTCTTTTGGGGCAAAAATAAGAGCTTTCAGTTGTAACTTAGATATAGTTAACAAAACAGAAATCTTATGCAGTAACTCTCAGATATATATGTAACAAAACAGAATATGTATTCAGTAACTTTCAGATATATGTAACAACAGAATTTTTATGCAGTAACTTTTAACAATGCAAACGGGAGCGAGATCTCTTATTAAAATACAATAAATTACACTTGTGAAACAGATGTAATTAGAGAAAAAAGTCCCGTTACCCTTTATAGTTTAGGTAGATAAAGGTCTCAGTCACATTTGAGTAAAATAATCCTATTTCTGTAAATGTCATAGGATCTTTTTTTTAAAGATATTTTATTTTCACGGACCCCTTGCAATTACACCACGGACCACTAGGGGTCCGCGGACCCCCGGTTGAGAAACACTGCCCTACAGGGACAATTGTGCACTTGTACAGTGAATATAGTGCACTCATTGCACTTCTATTCAAAGTGGCCTACAGCACGAGCGCACCAGCATGCGACTGCCGTCACACACTGAAAGGGTTATGGGACTGTCCGAGACATAACGCCTATCGCCATCACTTGCTAACATGACAATCTCTCACACAAATGCCACGGGGATACTATGACAAGCACGCCTATTGTCCTTACCAGCACAACACATACCGTTACTTAAGCGTAAATGTTCACCCAAATTATTTAAGTTAAGGTTCGCCTACTCACCAATGGACATCTGGCGTAGCAGAATAATGCGTCGGTGGTTGTTGTGGTTCATGGCAAAAGCATCAACAACGTCCTGCACATCAAGGGCCCTCGCTCGTCTGGGGTTGATCGACCACAACGCCAGGTTGTTGTTTCTAGTGTCGCCGACACGACGGGCAGTGTGACTGATACACAAAAGCCTATGCAAATCAATCAATAAACGCATCCCTTTGTGGTCGGAGGAGAGACAGAAATTCTGGTGTGGTGCTCACAATCTGTCCCTGCTCTGTTTTTCCAGTCGAGGAGCCGTCGCACTTCATGCAGTTCTGCAGACAGGTTGTCATCTGTTATCCTGTAATGCCGGCCCATGGGGGACACAATTCATCTCAAAGAATGAATTGTGTTCCGGGTTTAAGGTTAACATTTCTGTCATTCATGTCCTTAGCAGTTATTGAGACCCATGGTCCTTTGGACATGAGAAATCTCCATGTCAAGCTTGCCCTTAAGAGTCTTTTTGGGGCTGATAGCATCACGCTAATGCCATAAAACCAGTGATTCCCAATCTTTTCGCCTCCAAGGCCCCCCAACAGGAGACTATATAACTTGTCTGTCTGGCATCGTTGTGACTCCATCTGCACACAGCCCAGTGCAGTTGTTCTAGCTTGATTCATTTAACCCCATAGGAGCAGAAAAGTGATTAAAAAAATATTTGCCATTGTCATAATCATCAAATATTCACAAAGCAAATATCCCCTTTTATTTACTTTTTCCCATTCATGCGGATTGACAAGACCGTATTGGATTGGTCGAGGGTTACTACCAGATTGGTTGAGTCCCGGGTTAACAACGACTGTGGTTGGTGCTGTGCCCTCACATGGTAAGGGGTGATGGAAACTGTCAAATCCACAGTGGCGACCCCGGAGAAACAGGGAACAAGCTGAAAGAAGAAGAGGAGTCATGGCAAACATATGAGTGTGACATCGACAAAAAGTCAAAAGACGATTATATTTTAAATATTAAATTCTTGCTTTGTGTTACCGATTTAGCTGGATGTCTAGATGTTTTGTGATTGAAACTTCCAGTCATTTCCTGCCACTTCAAGGGCTCCCTGGCACCTCTCCGAGGATTCCTTTTGGGCCCGTCCCCCACTGCCCTGAACAATGTTAAAAGGTTCTGTGTGGTATTTTGGCCCTCCTGATGTGTTCTGTGACCAGTACGTATGAGCAGGGGCTGCTCAGTGTTCTTTATTGATTGAAATTAAGCAAATTAATCACTTCAATTTGAACATTTACAAACACAGGAGCCAGACCGGCTCAGTTGTTGTTTTGTCCTCAGCAAACTTTGCAGTGATCTCAGCAAACAATAATCAGCAAACTTGTGTATCTGCTACCCTTCTATTTGAATCTATCTATCTATCTATCTATCTATCTATCTATCTATCTATCTATCTATCTATCTATCTATCTATAATTTGGCGAGAGAGGATATAGAAAGAGAGTGGGGTTAAGAGATGGGGAGTTACAGATGGATGAATAAATGATTATTGTATGTACTGAGTGTGTGATATGAGGGCAATGGAGGGATGGAGAATTTGTATTGGAGTGGTGCACCAGTGCAGCATCCACCTTAACGCCCCCCCCCCATCCATCTATCCATCCATCCATGCCCTCCATACTCCTTATTCGGAAAAACTCCTCATCTAAATTTGGCTGTTTTTCGTGGTGTGTCTGTGGCTGATCAGCTTCCTCTCAGCGTTTACATTCATCTGTCCATCGTCACTATCAGATTGGCTGTCCACCACTCTTCTCTGGCTTCCCTCTCGGGATGAAAAGCTCTCATTAAAAAAAAAAAAAACGCACGCACGCACACACACACACACACACACACACACACACACACACACACACACACACACACACACACACACACATTGCTTTCTGAGAAGGAGTCCACTTCCAGGGCTGATCCCTGTCAGGAAATGCCTCTTTAGCCGACAGGAACACGGCACACAATGGGGAGCATTGTGTGGAATCACAGGGTTCTTAAACGGCCATGAAACATGTGAAGGGAGGCGGCAGAGAGGAAGCAAGCACATCTTGGTTTTAATTTTCTCATTTTGCGTCATTCCTCCTCAAAACATATAAATCATCCACATGACATCTCAGGCAATGATGGAGAACCCCCCCCCCAAACACACACACACACACACACACACACACACACACACACACACACACACACACACACACACACACCTGTCATCCATTCTCTCGAGCTTTTCCATTTCTGTCGTGAAACCATTAGATAGAGAAGGAGATAGACAGACACACAGATGTATAGATAGATGTATAGATGGAGAGATAGATGGAGAGATAGACACAGACAGAACAGCTGTTCAAACTGTTTATCTGATCTGCATGTTTCCTTGCATCATATGCTGCCGCTGAAGGATGGGAGAACAGCTTTGGACTAACCTTTGCTCCGTGTTAACAGCTTCGGGACTGCGTTGTTTAAGGCAGTGGTTCTCAACCTTTTTGGGGTCCTGGACCCCCTGCGTATTTTTGATCTACCCTGAGGACCCCTCCCCCTGATCTTGGGGGAGGGGGGTTGCAATTTGATAGAAACAGTAGAAACTGCATTTTAAATTGCATTATAGCATTTATTCACTCTTTGGGGCACAAATAAGAGCTTTCAGTTGTAACTTAGATATAGTTAACAAAACAGAATTCTTATGCAGTAACTTTCAGATATATGTAACAAAACAGAATATGTATTCAGTAACTTTCAGATATATGTAACAACAGAATTTTTATGCAGTAACTTTTAACAATGCAAACGGGAGCGAGATCTCTTATTAAAATACAATAAATTACACTTGTGAAACAGATGTAATTAGAGAAAAAAGTCCTGTTACCCTTTATAGTTTAGGTAGATAAAGGTCTGTCACATTAGAGTAAAATAATCCTATTTCTATAAATGTCATAGGATCTTTTTTTTAAAGATATTTTATTTTCACGGACCCCTTGCAATTACACCACGGACCACTAGGGGTCCGCGGACCCCCGGTTGAGAAACACTGGTTTACAGTGACCCAGGTCTCTCCACGCTATCTGTTTTCTTCCCGTTCGCCTGTGAAGACAACGGATGTTGACCTGCGTACAAATATGCGTTATTACGCGCACACTGGTTTCTGCCCCGCTTTATCCGACACTCAGGCTCAGTTGACAGCTTAGCAACGAACAGATTTTGTTTTTTATAATGTGTAAATATATACTTTTCGTTTGGCCTTTATTTTTTGCCTTTGTCCCCTTGAAAAAACAGCATTGCTTTCGGGGGGGGGGGGATTTAGATGTAGACGAGGTTTTGATATTGACTGTCAGTTTACGAACAGCTCGGCCATTTTGGGCTTCTAGCATGCGTTTGGTTTCCTAGCTGCCGGCTAGCTAACACAGGGTTCTTGGGAACATTTCTGGGTAACACCTTTCTCAGGGTGTATGTGCCACTAAATTCAAAATCAAGCACAGGAAAAGAGCATACAAACACATGGAGTTGTGTACTTGTGGAATATTATACATTTTGGTCATGTAAGTGAAAAAGGAGGGCATTGTGTGCCGCTAATGCTACTAAACATAGTGTAACCGGTTATTTTCTTGCCCGATGCGGGATTCGAGACGGAGTATACTGCACCACAAGGCGACATCACTAACCGCTCGGCTAAAGGCTCAGACCCGTTAGCTAGGGGCCAACGTGTCTTATTGGTAGTTTACAATAGTGATATAGTTAATAGTATGTGTAGTATCTTGATTACATGAAACAAGCACACACACACACACACACACACACACACACAGGATTTGTTTACTTACATCTTGATGAGAACTTCGGGAGCACAACACAGCACAGCCATCTCGGCAGGCATTCATTACACAACAGAAGTACATCCGGGGGAAGGTCCTGGGTAGTAATGGGTAAACCAATTTACTGCTACTGCCACCTAGTGGACATACAGGTAAGTGGCTCGTTTTTGTTTTTTTTACACAAGTTACTACACTATGTAAATCTCAAATTCAGATCTGAGGTTAGAAACTTCCGTGTAGTTTAAGTGTTTAAATTATTTGATTCAAAAAGAACTAATTTACCTTTTACTTGACGAATTTGTCGCGCCTGTGATAGCTAGCTGTTGAGTTAGCAAGCTAGCTTCTGTGATGTGCTAGCTAAACAGCCAAAATCACAAGGTAGAAAGACAAATGCTGAACGTTATTTTATTCCATTTTCACCATTCTGTCAACATGTCGGATGCCAGTATTGTATTTACAGCCAGCCTTTAGCCCCCACCTGTATTTAGATTCACCAGTCGTTAATTCTGTTCGGCTAGCTCGCCTGCAGCACTGCGACCTTCCATTGCTGGAGGATGATGTACATTCAGGACAGCCCCCCCCCCCCAAAAAAAAACATAAAACGGAAAATAGAATAAAAATAAAAACTGGGGCACGAACCCACACAAGAGCGCGGGCACACAAACCCATACATGCACAAACGCACGAACCTTAGCCGCGCGCCTCTGAGGAGGGTTTGACGCTGATCTGTGCTGAAAGGCGGAGGCGGCGCATGACAGACTGCAGAGCCGCCGTGAGTCGGGACGGGCCTCGGCGCCGGCCACTCTCCACGCAGCGTTCTCCGGGGCTGTGGTGTAGGGTGTCCTCCTCCCAGGGGAAAACCGGCATCTCTTTACCCCGTTGCGACACCCGGAGTTTTGGGTGACTGCTTCTCGACGTCTGTAATCCTTCGCGGCACGTAAAGTCAGCCTGCCTGGTAACAGGCTGCTTGCTGCACGCTCAGGCCACACTTTCAGAGGGGCGGAAAACGTAACGCAAATCCACGCATGCATGTTGGTAGGTCGTGTTATTGAGAGCCCGCAGGAAAAGCTTCGGGCATGTTTAACTAAACTTAGCACAAAAAGTAAGGAAATGTGTGTTTGGTAGTGTAAACTGCTAATAAGACACGTTAGCCCCTAGCTAACGAGTCTGAGCCTTTAGCCGAGCGGTTAGCGATGTCGCCTTGTGGTGCAATACACCCCGTATCGAATCCCGCACCGGGCAAGAAAATAACCGGTTACATTGGTGGCAGCGGTGGGATCCGGAAGTGTGCAAATCCTCAGAAATCTCTTCGGAGCGCGGGAAGAACAAAGCGCGAGGGCGAGCTTCCGGGGAGGGTGACGACTGTAAACTACTAATAAGACACGTTAGCCCCTAGCTAACAGGTCTGACCCTTTAGCCGAACTGTTAGTGATGCCGCCCTGTGGTGCAGTACACTCCGTATCGAATCCCGCACCGGGCAAGAACATAACCGATTACAGTATTATGTCTTTGGTGTAACAATGCTTCATGCCATTAAATTTTATATCAGGCAGCTGATTGGCAGCACCTGGGGCACCAGAAGCTCAAAACAAGAGTCAATAGCAGCAGCAAAATAAGCTGTTTGGCTTTGGCAGTAAAGATTTGGCAAATTTTTCATGGGCGCAACCCACATACTCAGCTCCGCTGCTCGTCCCACAAATGCATGTTCCTTATAAATGTGGCGCCATTTAAAAGGCAAATAAACAGGCTTTCCAACGGTATAAGATTTATTGCCAAGAAGCATTGTTACAACACAGAAATAATCTACCAAACAAATGTCCTTACTTTTTGTGCTAAGTATAGTTACAAGAATTTTTTACGGCCACTAGGAGGCGCCATGCAGTCTGCCGGAAGAGTGACACGTGACATGGTCTCCATGCTGAGAAGCTCCACCGGTGTCACTCTTCAACACAGAAGCGACAAAACGTGTAAAGCCCAAATCAACTCCCGCAGACAAGATGGTGGAAAGTGACAGAGGGCAGCCAGTATGACTCGGACTAACAGTGTCCCTAAAAAAAAAAACGCTTGATGTGATGAGCTGCCATCCCCTTGCTCCCAGTCTTTTCTCTTTTTCTTTTTTTTTTAAATTGCTCCCAGTCGTGTGCTAAGCCAACGTGACGCCAGAGCATTTACACTAGACATCCGGGGGATTTCTCTGAGTGATTGAAAACGTTTCAGTGGCAACTTCCATGAAATTGTTCACGATAAGGGAATTGTGCTTAAAAACTGAAAATTAGACATGGTGGATGTCTTCGCTGTATGGCTTCATGAATCATTAGTTCACCAACTTGACCAAACTAATCTTGCATGAGACCTTCCTAAGGAGGAGGTAGTAAGGTTATGCATCATCAAAGCCAACCGATCCAGCGGTACCGGCTAATAAAACAGTAATGAGAACGTGGGTTTTTGGTTTAGATTTGAGTGAAACTACATCAGCCACGATGACGTCAGTAAGAACTCTGTTCCAAAGAGAAGGGGTTAGAAAACACTCCTGAGTTATTTTTGGCTCTGGGAACAGACAGAAGGCCGGTGCCTTGGGACCGGAGGACGTGGGACGGTACATAAGGCTTTGTGAGGTCTAACAGATAAGACGGATCATCCACATCATGTTTTATACTTTAGCGGTAGCCCTTGAAAGTTGGATTTAGCATGGATAGGGAGGCCGGACGCCAGAGAGAAGCATATTGCGATAATGTAGTCTGGTTGAAATGTTTCACTTTAAACTTTACAGGTAAATAGATATTTGTTTGTATAGCGGCGGAGTTCGTGTCCATGCCAACAAATATTTTTGGTAAAATAATTTGCTAATAAACACAATTGCCATTACTACCAGGACAAGCTAACACGACATGATATTCAATTCAGGGTGTTGAATATTACGGGCCTTGCTTTTGTAAACCATCTTGTTGTGTGCGCTCTGTATCTATCCAGCAGCATCTCAGACTACCGATGCAGCCTGCGGAAGATGAACGTGGATTTAAAGATTGCATTTGGGATTTTGTTTGCATTCGTTGCAATGACATAAATGCAACATTTGGTGGCAGAATGATCTGGCTGAACCACACACGTTTACCTGTGACTTGCACATGTCCCGTGTAAGATGGAAGTACGCCTCCTACCCATGGGCACCGATGACAACTGGGGGGAGGGGCCTGAAAATGCTTTATTCATCATGAAATTGAACAAACTATTGGAAATATATCATCTCTTATACTTCCTGGCTTTCCGTAATATGGGGCTGTTAGAATACCGCCACAGCAGTACTGATCAGCATAAACGATGTGACGGTCAGAGGGAAAAACAGATTTCCATAGCTTATGGAATGCAAATCAAAGTCATTAACATTAGAGTGAAAAGGGCAATTTCTATCCGTGTTAATGTGGACCACTGAATTGAACCGACTACAGTGACTCGCCTGTAATATGTACAAGCTGCAAATGACTTTGCTATTAATAGCGTCCTGTATAGCGACTAATATCTATCAACGGCACTGTTATCTGCACAGACTGGTTTATCAGTGATCCTTTACCACGCCTGTCTACAGTATGTATGTTTGTGGCGGCGCCCTTGGTGACCTTGCATGCCAGGCTTTTATGTAACCGTCTCTTTCTTTGCACAGAGTCGTAACATGAGCTTCTCACACAGGAGGCAGCAGTCTGCGAGGGCCATGCTGTCTGTGTGAGGTCATCCTGGGAGCATGTGTGAGCTTTGCCTTCGTCATTTGCCCTCTCACATTGTCCCTCTTAAAGCAAACGGATGGGCCGGCCTGTTCGCAGGCACCGTGTGCAGGTCCCTGAGCATCTATGAATCTGTGTAGTGACGCAGTTGTCCAGATTTGCCCCTCATACAGTGAAGAAAACATGCCAAAGTGTGACGTGTGTGTGTGTGTGTGTGTGTGTGTGTGTGTGTGTGTGTGTGTGTGTGTGTGTGTGTGTGAGAGCACATCTACTTGTGTTTGCACAAGATGATGGACTAAGTGCATATTGTTGTTCAATCAGCAGTCATTCCATTTTGGGAGCTCCCGTCCACACAGCTACCAAATTCCCGCCTTACGTCAGCACCGGCAGATCGTCACTGAGAGGGAAGGGTTCTCCTCTCTGACTCCCCCTGAGCGACCGAGGCGCTGGCAGACCTGCGCTGGTTATTTCAGGCCCAGTTGGTTTACAGGCTGGTGAAGCGACTGTGCAGGATGGAGAGAGAACTACTGTGCAGAGAGGAAGACATGTCCCAACCAACCACCTTCCTCCTTCTGTGTTACGTCCTCGTTTTAAATCAAAGTTTATTGTCAAGTGCAAAGTAACAGCCCAGATAGATGGCAAAGGAAATGGTTGGTCTGTAAACTCTATCTATCTATCTATCTATCTATCTATCTATCTATCTATCTATCTATCTATCTATCTATCTATCTATCTATCTATCTATCTATCTATCTATCTATCTATCTATCTATCTATCTATCTATCTATCTGTCTGTCTGTCTGTCTGTCTGTCTGTCTGTCTGTCTGTCTGTCTGTCTATCTATCTATCTATCTATCTATCTATCTATCTATCTATCTATCTATCTATCTATCTATCTATCTATCTATCTATCTATCTATCTATCTATCTATCTATCTATCTATCTATCTATCTATCTATCTATCTATCTATCTGTCTGTCTGTCTGTCTGTCTGTCTGTCTATCTATCTATCTATCTATCTATCTATCTATCTATCTATCTATCTATCTATCTATCTATCTATCTATCTATCTGTCTATTTGTCTATCTATCTGTCTGTCTGTCTGTCTGTCTTTCCAAGGTAATTAAAAGTAAATAGAAATAATAATAAAATAGATACTTTGTGATTATTATTATTTATGATCCATTTTATATATATGAACAAATTAATTAATAAAAAGAATCCATCCATCCATTATCCAAACCACTTATCCTGCTCTCAGGCTCGCGGGGATGCTGGAGTCTATCCCAGCAGTCATTGGGCGGCAGACGGGGAGACACCCTGGACAGGCCGCCAGGCCATCACAGGGCCCACACACACACACACACACACACACACACACACACACACACACATATGAAATTATCATACTATCAAATCAATCAAATTGTAAAGTCCACTTTTTTAATTATCATAATGTTGGCAATTGGTGATGAAATTTCACCCAACAACTTGCCCTATTGTGTCCAACCAATATAGACATAATTCTTAGCTGATTTGAGCTATTGGCTAGCTGGGCCGTTGCTGACTATTCACTTTCAATTTTCTTTGAACTGGAATTATATAAAGTCCAACTGATACAATCTAAAAATACAGGAGAGTCTTTTTATATTACTTATTAGAGTATTATTATATATATATACATATATATACTTATGTTTATTTATATCTATTTTTACTGATATAAATATATAATGATTTTCACTGGGAGTGATGAAGAAGGACAGGATTAGGAAGGAGTATATTAGAGGGACAGCTCAGGTTGGACGGTTTGGAGACAAAGCAAGAGAGGCAAGATGGAGATGGCTTGGACATGTGTGGAGGAGAGATGCTGGGTATACTGGGAGAAGGATGCTGAATATGGAGCTGCCAGGGAAGCGGGAAAGGGGAAGGCCGAAGAGGAGGAGGTTTATGGATGTGGTGAGGGAGGACATGCAGGTGGCTGGTGGTGTGACAGAGGAAGGAGCAGAGGACAGGAAGAGATGGAAACGGATGATCTGCTGTGGTGACCCCTAACGGGAGCAGCCAATAGCAGTAGTAGTAGTAGTAGTAGTAGATTATTATCATTGTTGTTGTTGTTGTTGTCGTTATATGGAGAATATGTAACTAGGTGTAGGTTAAGTAATTTGCAGAATGTAACATTATTCTATACATGCAACAATGGACATTTATGAATAGAGTAGCAGATGTGTATCTGGTTCATGTGTACCATATGTACCGGATGAGACCCGTTGAGTGTCTTTAGGGGCTGTCAGACGGGTGGGAGGGGTGTTATAGGTGCCATTGAAGCACAGTGAGGAGGAGGGGGAGGGGGCTTTAGTGCATTGTATTTCTTTTATCCCGTTTATACAATAGCAGATGAAAGGTCATGTGTGAACGTGTAAGATGATGTGCACTGATTTCTGCTCAACATACCAGAGCTAATTCCTGCCAGACAGCAGCCATTTGACCTGAGCTCAGACGCAAAGCATGTCGGAGCTCGGAGAGAGTCACAGATACATACATATATATATGCACACACACACACACACACACACACACACACACACATACATATGTGTGTGTGTGTGTGTGTGTGTGTGTATGTGTGTGTGGGAGAAGGCTACAGAAATGGTTTGAGATAAAAAATATTTAACAATACCGGCAGAAAAAAAGCCAAGAATAAGTGAAGCAATGGCTTCACAAGCATACAGACAGATGCACCAGCGTCATATTGTGTGCATGAAGTTGCACCAGTTCTCCTGCTGAGGTGCAATTACAGAGAAACGGGGGGAGGAAAAAAAAATCTGTAAAAATCGGTAATGACCTCACTAAATTCAAAAGAGCCACATGACCGCTGGCCCAAACTATTTGCCTCTTGTCTCAACCAATCCCATCCACTGATGCCCCCCTCGCTCCTGCACTCGACCCACTTGCCTGCCCTCTCTATCCGGTTGTGCAAACACAGACGACCCACTTAGTGTGGCACACACACACTCACTCACGCACGCACGCAAGCGCACAAACACACGCACTCGCGCGCGCGCACACACGCGCAGCGTTTTAACTTCGGATATAACGACAGCGAAGCATTTCAAACAGACTTCCATGCATCGCACAGTTTATTGACTGTAATGTGGAGCAGGATGTGCTGACGTCAGTGCAGGCTGATGTCATCGTGTGTCCACTGCAGCTTGCATGGGAAGGTGACAGCCAGATGAAGTGACGAGGGAACAAATAAACTGACCGTTGAGAGAGACGGGGCGGGGGGCGGGGGGGGTGTAATAGCGTGCATGTGGGATGCGGGAAGTGGTGGGATGGGGTAGATAATTCGTACGTGTTGAACGTGTTAAAAGATGATAAATGTCTTATTTCCAGCACACATGGTCGAATGTGTTGCATTGTTTGTGGATACACGTGTCGGCTGAGCAGGATTTCGGACATCAAACGACGAGTCCCCTCAGTTATTGTTAAGACAGGAGAGAGATGGGCTCGACATGATGCGTCATTTCCATCCTGTCAGCTCTCCAGCTAAGATGACAAATCACCTCTCGGTTCTTTCGACTTAGGCATGTCCTCTAATGCACGCGCGCGCGCGCGCACACACACACTGAGCGAGAGCGAGAACGAGAGAGGGGGACGGGGAGAGGGGGGGACGGGGAGAGAGAGAGCTTGAACGTCTTGTAGTGCGCCAGGGCAGATTCTCCAAGATTCTCGATATTAAAACCTCATCCAGGAAGTGACTGCGTCCTCGCCGTCCTTCATTGTGTCTGTCTGTCAGCCTGTCGCTCTCGAGCAAAACCATTTATTCGTTCGTTCTGAATAACGACACGTGCTCTTTGGCTTCAACATCACCTTGTTTCAGTGGACGCGCAAAGTTGCCCGGAGCAACGTGCGTAAAACTGGACTCTGGTACCCGGATGCTCTAGTACACGTGAACCCGACCAGGGTTGTGGAGTAAGGAAGTGCCCGCAACACTTGAAATAACAACCGAACCGTAGATGCCCCGTGTCTGGTGTCGCACCAGTGACCCATCGGCCGACGGTAACCCGAGCTGGAGAGCCCGAGACGAGTGTGTGATGGGACTCGATGACGCACACGTGGCCTGTTTTTTATCGTTCAAGTTTCCACCCGGAAACTGTGCGGCTGTGGAAGAACCCGGGACCCTCCTGTTGACTCGAACACGTTGTGCTTTGGCTGTTTTGCTGACTGATGAAACTCTTTCACGCATTTCTTCATTTTCCTCGACCATTATAATACCGAAAAAAAGCCCCACTGGCAAAAAAAGAAGGCTGGAGGTGTAAGAATGCCCTCAGTGAAAACCAGACACACGATAAGATGGGTGCAGGTTTACCTAAAAAGGAAACATCAGATGGTGTTTTTCAGGTGTCCACCTTCATGAAACTCCGGGTGTGGCCACAAAACCTGCACAGAAATACGAGAACAACCCCTGCGCTGTCTTCTGTAGGTTGGGGAGAAAAGAGCTTTCTTCTTGACAGTTTAAGTCCTGACACTGCGGGGAGGGGGGGGCTTGGGTTTTTTTCTCGTTTTGTTTTGTGTTTTTTTTTTGTCCTTGTTATTGTTGGCAGAGATAGACAGATAAAAAGAGGACATGACTATACAATGTCCTTGCGAAGCCGAGAGGTCAGGAGAGAGCGTGAATGTCTGCACCCAGTTGAAAAGAAGAGCCAGAGCAATTAGGAGGGAATTGTAAGTATGGAAGTATGTGCGCGCGTGCGCGTGCGTGCGTATGTGAGCGAGCGTGAGAGAGGTGTGCACGTGCGTGCGTGCGCGTGTGAGAGAGAGCGGTGAGTGCATGGCATGCGTGTGTGTGTGCGTGTGTGTGAGAGAGAGAGAGAGAGAGAGAGAGAGAGCGGGGGGGGGGCTAATTAAGCACACAGCTGCTTAGTGAACTCTGAGACGCTTGTAATGGAATGTTCACGCAGACGGCAGAGCCTGCTGTACAATATTAACCCGAGCCCAACGTGCGTCATAGTCCTCACAACCCACCGTGTGTGTGTGTGTATGTGTGTGTGTGTGTGTGTTGTGTGTGTGTGTGTGAGGGAGAAAAACACCGAACAGAGGAGAGAATAAATGTATACCAGTGTACATAGATAGTTCAGGCAGCCTAGATAGATAGATAGATAGACAGATCGATCGATCGATAGATAGATAGATAGATAGATAGATAGATAGTTTATTTGCCCTTCAGACAGGAAATTCTGCTGTGCAGGCCGGCAGCGCACAACCCAGCCAAAACAGCGGAGTGAATCACACACACGATACAACAAGGACACGTGTGACATAACAGAATCGTTGCGCTGAGCCGGAACAGGAACCACAGTGTGAGGGGGGAGTGTTTCTGAGGACGTATACGGCGGACGGGACCCGTGCTTGCCGAAGCGAACCCTCGCGCGCACGGAAGTCATGTACTAGCTGCAGAGACAGGTCACATCCGTCACGTGCGTGCTAGTAGTCCTAAGGGACCCGTCCCGGTTGGAGGTTGTGCAGATATGAGCGTGTGTGTGTTCACACGGCCTTTCCTTTCCCCACGTCCCCAGTTCTGCACCTGGCCGTCCATATTTGCCCCCCGGGTTTCTCCCCTGACGCGCTGTCGCCTACGGTAAAAGCCCCGGGCGGGTTTCTCCGGGGTAGAGGCTTAGTTCCCATCGACGCATAGAACGGAAATGGAGTAGAGAACGGTCAACTGAGCATGCGCGAAATGCCTCTACCACGCCTCCACACGCCCCGCGTAGCATCCAGGCGCCAGGATGCTAGGAAGACCCGCCCCTACTCTGCGTCTGATTAGCTAACTTTAACCCTAACCCCGCCCTAACCCTAACCTTAACCTACCCAAACAACGGAGGCGACGAGTACTCGCGCATGCTCAGTTGACCGTTCTCTGCATCGATGGGGACTAGCCTCTACCGTTTCTCCGGACTGCCGGAACCTGGACGTCCAGACGACGATGCGTTGGAAAGGTTGGAGGGATGCACACAACATGTCACGAGAGTCTTGGTTTTGCGTCGCTACTGTGTGTACGGCGGGAAAGCTTCTAGCCGCGTTGAACCTGCATGGGACGGGGACGCGGCCCCATCGGGGTCGCCGGGGCTTGAGCCCCGCGCGCTTCGAGTTTAAATGTTAGCCTATGAGAAGCCCGACAAAGAAACGTAACGTGTGTGAATGTCCGACAGTCTTGGTAACACAACAGCCTGTCAGAATACATGCAGGTCTCTAAACTAACCCCGCGTGTGTAAGAAAATGTAATATTCCAACAAACTAATGTTCACATAAATACATTTAACTTTTCCCCCCCCCTCTAGTCTGGTACTGTAGCGTGTCAAGACATGTTTAAGGAGAGCAGTTGCTAGGCATTCTGCTTCTCTTCAATGCTAACGCTAATCGCTAACAGCTAATATTTTTAACGTCACAATTCATAACTAATCTGGAGAGTAAACAACTGGTTTTGAGGTACACATTTCCATTTTTCAACGATTAAGACATGTACGTTGAATGGAAATAAGGTGCCAGAGTGCATAAAAAAGCATCAAAATAGAGCTTGTTTATCAAAAACATTTCTGGGGGAGGATCCCCCCCGGACCCCCCCTCTGCAGAAGTCCGGATTAAGCCCCAAATGTCCTCAAATCCTGGAAACGCCCCTGGACATGGTAGAAATAATTTCCAGTGATCCTTTCACCAAACACAAAATATTCATATATATATATATATATATATATATATATATATATATATATATATATATATATATATATATATATATTAAAAAAAAACAAGTGTGATGCCAGATTACATGATGTCATTAGACAAATAAAACCATGGTTAAATATCTCTAAATCAACGAGGATTCGGTGTAAAAGTGTTTCACGTTGTCCGTATGTTGGCTGGTTTCCTCCATAAAAGCATCCTAATGTGCTTAAGTCTTTGTGCTTTCACTCAGGATATGAGTAGTTGCAACTGTTCTTCCAATCATTAATATTTCAACCTGTAATGGCGAGTCTTCAAATACTCAGTAAATACACATTATACGGAGCTGGTGAGTTGGAGAGGGTCTCAGCGATTTAGCTGGAGGGAAAGGGCATGTTGCGTTTAAAGATGAATGGTCAAAGCAAAAACCCCGTCTGTAAAAGCGGTGTGGTGCGGGGGTCCAGTCACGTAGCTGCTTGTCAGAGTTGTTTTTGTGTTCACCTCCCGACCTCCAAAACCTCCACAAATCCTCTTGTGTCCCTGCTCCTTCAGCCAGAGATCCCGATGTTTGGCCCTGATAGCTGTACACTGTTTCTCTCCTCACGTACGCACAATTATGTGGGTGTTAATCCCACCCCCCCCCTTGCAAAAGTGGATGATGTATAAACCCCTACTGCGCCCCCCCCCCCCCCCCCGCAGGCTAATGATGCTGAATTTCCATTTTTTCATCGGCCGGAAAATTTCACCATCAGCCGTTGCTGATCTGCCCTCACTGTATTCTCACGGAGGTGGGAAGTGATTTTTTTTCTTCACATAGCTGTGTCCAGCCTCTCCACTCTGTCAACCTGCTGCCATCTCTCCAATAACCCCCCAGCGCTGCCCCCAGGAATACACGGAGCTCTGGTAAAGACTCTCTCCCTCGAAGTACTTTTACTTTAAGAACTCTGTAACTTATTCAAAAGCACTCTGAATGTTTATGACAGGTCTTCTGTAGGAACCCCAGAATGTAAAACAAGTTGTGTGTGTGTGTGTGTGTGTGTGTGTGTGTGTGAGTGAGTGGGTGGATGGTAGAGAGAGAGAGAGAGAGAGAGAGACAGAAGGTGAGGTGGGACAGTCCAAGCACTCTTCACACTTAGCTGCGTAATTGTTCAGCTCCAAATCCCATAATGCTTTTCAAGTTTCTCTCAGGTCTGAACTCTTGGCTGGGAACATCCTTTTAGCTCCGTCGGGTCAAAGGCCTTGATCATCTCTCTTTCTCTCTCCCCCTCTTCCACTAGGCCTGCCACAGAGAGTTCACTAAACAACACTGTGCTAAATGAGACTCTCTGCCTTGAACTCTCTCTCTCTCTCTCTCTCTCTCTCTCTCTCTCTCTCTCTCTCTCTCTCTCTCTCTCTCTCTCTCTCTCTCTCTCTCTCTCTCTCTCTCTCTCTCTCTCTCTCTCTCTCTCTCGCTCTCGCTCTCTCCGTCACTGTTATTTCCACAATCCTCAATCCATACCTCTGCAGGAGCGATTGGGTCGTTCCGTCAGAAAGAGACGTGTAAACTGTCACGCTGAAGAGGGTTGAGGTCGTGTTGTTTACCTCTTTCGTCCGGCGGATGCTACATGCACGAGCATGGGGAGATGACTGGGGGTGAGAGGGGGGGGGGGAATTGGATAACCCAGACAGAATTGCACCCAGCCTTCAGCTCAGTTTACTTGCACATGACGTCCCTCAGAGAGTTATAAACACGACTTGGCAACTATCTGGCCCTGAGAGAGACAACATACACTCTTAATCCGGCAATGCAAAGCCCTTACAGCAGTGGAATACTAATGCAGGTGTCTATATACTATGCAAATACATACACATGCCCGTGTGCGCCACATATTTCTGTGCGTGTGTGTGCATGTATTTCTGTGCATATGCACAGAAATACATGCACACAGCAGTAAAGTAGACCGCTAGTCAGTGTTGCAGTGACAGTATATAACAAGAACTTTATTAGTTACTACTTGGTCACGAGGTGCCCATCTCACACAGGACCCTCACCAAAGACTCCACATGGGCCATATGACCAACATCCCCCTACATCATAATTGTGCAAGACCTTCTATATGACTAAATCTCACTTGTGTAGCTCTGACAAAGTAAAACAGACTTAAAAGCAAACTGGGACCCTTTGCTTATAGCAACAATCCCAAATATTGTTGTTTTTGTTTAATTTATTGACTCCTGTGGCGATGCTGGTAATTGCATTGGTGTTGGCCACACCAAATCCCAGACAACAATCAGAAATGAAATAGGGTCGCCAGTGTTTTTGTGTCTCCCTATCGCCAAACACATGATTGAACCTGAAATTTGGCTATTTATGTTTTAACTAGGGATGCACCCATAGCGATACTGATATCGGATACTGATATATAGTTCATGCATTCTTCTTCTGGTGTGGGGAGATGGCAGCGTAAAACTCACGTTTGCAGCGGCCTCACCCAGTACCGGTGTGGGAAGATGGCGTTGCGAACTTACATTTGTGGCGGCCTCACCCAGTACCGTCCATGCAGTGTCTTTGTCCACGTCTGCATCTAAGTTGTCTTCATTTGATGGCTGGGAGAGCTGGTGCTGGATTGGCTGGGAGAGCTTGGTCTGCTGCGTCCTGTGGGCCCAGGGACCCCGGCCTGCCCTGAGCTGCGCCCAAAGAGGAAACACTGAGGGCAGTCAAACAGGACGCGGAAGTGGGGCAGGCTAACCTAACTACTAGCCCATGCAGACCGGCAGTTCCGATAACAGCGATAGTGGTCTGGTGGTGGCCTCGCCTGGCGTTGACTGTGTTTTTAGTGTTGGCGCATGGCGTGTGGGGAGGTGTAACGAAGGTGTCTGACTGCACCCGAAGAGGAAACACTGAGGGTGGTCTGACAGGACACGGAAGCGGGGCAGGCTAAGCTAACTGCTAGCCCATGCTGACCGGCAGTTCTGACAGTCATCCTGGCTAGCATTCGTTCTCTTGGACAGTGATTTTTCATTGCTTAGTTTGGGTATATGTGTTCTAGTTTGGATACATGTGTTTAGTTTGGATATGTGTGTTCTAGTTTGGATACATGTGTTTAGTTTGGATATGTGTGTTCTAGTTTGGATATAGTATGTTTTCTTAGTTTGGATACATGTGTTTAGTTCGGATATGTGTGTTCTTAGTTTGGATACATGTGTTTAGTTTGGATATGTGTGTTCTAGTTTGGATACATGTGTTTAGTTGGGATATGTGTGTTCTTAGTTTGGATACATGTGTTTAGTTTGGATATGTGTGTTCTAGTTTGGATATAGTATGTTTTCTTAGTTTGGATACATGTGTTTAGTTCGGATATGTTTGTTCTTAGTTTGGATACATGTGTTTAGTTTGGATATGTGTGTCTAGTTTGGATATAGTATGTTTTCTTAGTTTGGATACATGTGTTTAGTTCGGATATGTGTGTTCTAGTTTGGATATATGTGTTCTTGTAGTTTTTGGACATGTGTTTTTGTCTTTGTGTTGCACTGCTGTGGGCTGGGGGAACAATATTTCATTTCATTTCATATACAAAAGTACATGAAGTTAAATAACAAAGTGTCCCTGATTCCTGATCAGATGTCGGGCCGATACAGGTTAAAATGGAGCATCGGTGTCAGAGATTTTACCCAAGACCAAAATCTGATATTAAAAGCCACAAGTAAGTAACATGTCATAAATAAATGCAAAATGACTTGATTTACTGCATTTTTGGCACATGGAAGCCTGTTTATTTTTTTTATTTTTTTTGTGGAAAAAACTAATTCTATCTCAATTATTTTGCCCATTGACCTCAGACTAATGGTCTAAGCCTGCACAATGACGGCAAAGTAATGGATCCGATCAATACTCGGTATCCGTCTGTATACGGCATCGATATCGGCAGTGAAAAAGTGATATGGGCACATCCCTAGTTTTAAAAAAAGGCCTCTACAAGCCTGGTCGGCCATGTCTACTTTTTAGCTAGTTTCAGTGCTGCCTGTCTTGTTTTTATGCGTCCGGCTGCTGTGGTGAGGACACAACACATTGTGCGCCGTATCACTTCTCCCAGGAAAGTCCCATCTGACAGCAGCCATTAAAATGAGCAACTACAAAGTGTTTGTGCTTTGGATGCGTTTCATTCTTTTGTGGATTAGCCAATGTCTGACGGTGGAAAGTATGAAAAGAAACATTTGTCTGCATGTACATTTTCCAGATTGTAGATTTAAGCTACCAGTGAGTGTGGTAAAGGAGGTTTTCCACGCAGGGAACATGTGATGAGATGATTCAGCCTCTCATTAGTCGCTGTGTCACTTTTCGTCACACGGCAAACCTCTCAGGCATCAGACGCTCGTCCGCTCGCTGTGTTTTGAGTAACAGACCGCTGACGTCCATCGGCTTGTCCCACGGTATTTCTATATTGGATAGGTACGTCGTTCTCGGAGGTAGACGGGGAACAAGCTTGCCTGGGTCCAGACCTTTTGCATCTGCCCCCCCCCCTCCACCGAGTTGACTGATCCAATCTGGCATCATGACATGAAACAGTGGTTTCTCGGTTGAAAAAGTGATTATCCGATGAGCGCCGCGAGGGGGTGTAACGATTAGCCAATCAGTGCCACAGGCGGAACAAACGCCATTGTCAAGCTGCCGTCAACATGGGAGACTTACCCCGACGTCTTGGAAACTTTCACTCCATGGTGGCTTTTGGGTTCCTCAGTAATAATCTTGAATATAATATGACCCCATTGATTAACAAATCAAGGTCCTGGTTCGAGCCCTGGGGTAGTCCAACCTTGGGGGTCGTCCCAGGTCGTCCTCTGTGTGGAGTCTGCATGTTCTCCTCGTGTCTGCGTGGGTTTCCTCCGGGTCTTCCCGTTTCCTCTCACAGTCCAAAGACATGTAGGTCGGGTGAATCGGCCATACTAAATTGTCCTTTGTGTGTGATGTGTGTGTGTGTGTGTGTGTGTGGGGGGCCTTTTGATGGACTGATGGCCTGTCCAGGGTGTCTCCCTGCCTACCGCCCAATGACTGCTGGGACAGGCTCCAGCATCTCGTGACCCTGATTGGGATAAGCAGCTTGGATAATGGATGGCGCCCGACATCATAGTTTGTTTTTCCTTCGCTCCGCCATCAAGGCGGATGTGTTGGTGTCTAGTGATTGGTTAGGAAAAATCAAGTCTGCTCCTCCACTAGCTGATGACTGAAGATGGAAATGGAGCGTAACGAGCTGACAACTCTGTCTGATCCCAGGCAAGGAGCAAGGCCCATGAGGCACTTTGCCAACCGCTCCGGCCTCGGAAAAAGTCCTCTTTTAAGAGCTGAAGTCATGAAGGATAAAAGAATAAGTACGCTTACGTTAATCAAGCACCAACACAGCAGTCGTGTTGAATGATAATCAGTGTCCATGTGTTATCAGATAACTGAGACATAATTGGTTTTATACCAACATTAATAGTCAGTGATTGATTAAAACCTTACAAAGGCCATCATACCAAGTCAGTCCTATTCTTTTTTTTTTATTTTTTTTTTTTACTACTTTTCTTAATCCCCGTGGGGCAATTCTTCCTCTGCATTTAGCCCATCCTAGCTGTGTGGCTAGGAGCAGGGGGCAGCTGCAGCGCCCGGGGGACCAACTCCAGTTGGTCTTGCCATGCCTCGGTCAGGGGCGCAGACAGGAGTATTAACCCTAACATGGATGGCTTTTTGATGGTGGGAGGAAACCGGAGCACCCGGAGGAAACCCGCCGCAGACACGGGGAGAACATGCGAACGCCACACAGAGGACGACCTGGGATGACCCTCAAGGTTGGACAACCCCGGGGTTCGAACCCAGGACCTTCTTGCTTGTGACGCGACAGTGCTAAGTACTGCACCACCGTGCCGCAGTCGGCTTCTTTAGCAATAGGCTGTTCTCATGATGGTAAACTCGGTGAACAGGACAGGGCTTGCTTTGGTTTCACAACTTAAGCTATTTCTCAACCATCTTGCAACACACCCTTTATTTAGTTATTTATTTATTTATTTGTGTGACTTTGCCTTTAAGTAATTTTGCTTTTTATCCCTGTGCAGGCTGCATTACCTTCTATTGTGTGTTGTCTCTGATCCGTGTTTCTGTGCTACTGCAGACTGTGTGAGCTACACCTGAATTTCCCCTAAGGGGGATGAATAAAGCATCTGTCATCTTCATCTCGTTGTCAGCATCATCAATATTTTTGTGCAGTGAAGTACTAGATGTCAAGACTTCTGAGGACACGGAGCTATTTTAAGTAAAAGCATGTTTTTCCAAACACAAATAGTTTAGGAAGTGAACTTTATTCAAATAAATAGCCACATAAATAAACAATCTTTTCCAGACATTCCCTCTCTTCCTTTCTCACTCTCTTTTTCATAAACATACACACACACACACACACACACACATGCAGTCAAGTAACAAATGTTCGGGGAAAAAAAAATCTCGTTATCCAAAGTTTATCAAAAAGGGGCACCCTACGGATTTGCATCAAGATTCGTTAGTGTTTCAACAGGTTTTGTGATCTTTACTCAGCCCGTTCCAGCCGCTCAGAAATGTCAGGTACATATAAAGTGCGAAACTTGTTTTTCACAAACACACAAGTTCAAATGTAAAAGAACGTATCAAAAGGGGCTTTTGAGTGGATGGCCGGTAACGGAGCCATACATTTCTTCTGTTAATGTGCTGATTGGAGAACGGGGGGGTTTTCCATTAAAAAGGCACAAGCGTTGGTGGTGAGTGCAGACAAACCGAAATAAATGTTAAAGAAAATATCAACACTGCTTGTTTCGGGGGGGGGGGGATAACAACAACAACAACAACAACAGCAATCAGAACATTTGAGAATTGAGCCTTGAAAAACACTGTTCCTTTCCTTGTTTTCCTGAACCTCTATGGAGATGTCATCGATACAGTAAAACTACGTGAACTTACATTGTTGTACAGCTGACAAAACGTTGTCTCTAATACATGGACTGAATAGACGGCACAGAATAACCTCTATCTGCTGTGTGTAATAACCACCTATTTCTACTTTGTCCCCACCACATATGGACAATTCTAGAAAATCACTTTTCAGCAAAACTTGGTATTGCTACATGATTTTTGTTCTTTTTTTTTCTTCTTTTTTTTTTTAGAAAAATAGAAAAATGAATACCAACATGGTCCTGAAAGCCAGCAAACTGGTATATAACAACATAAGCAGCTTTAGCATTTGGTGGCTGCAGAGGATTCCTCATAGCAAAAGCTAAGTAGATAACATGAAATGTAAGCTAACTAGCATGCTACACTTTGAGACACAGTATTCAGAGTAAAAAAAAAAAAGTCAGTAGTGTGTCTGTGGCAGATTACGTCGCGTTAGTGCCATTCGCTCTTTGGTATAACCCAAATTCTGCCAGTTAGCGAAAGCACTATTAGCAATGCCATATGGAGAAACGGCATTTTGAGTCTTTTTCTTTCCAACAATTCGCAAAGTATCTTGGTACTGTGTCGGATATTAAGTACCTGTTCTAGTTAGCTAGCTAGCTAGCTAGCTAGCTAGCTTGATAAGGTCAAACATTAGTATAAAAATGACAAATGGATGTAGAAAAAAAAAAAGAGAAAAAAACTCAGGCAAGTGCCCATGTAAGCCTGTAGGCCAGCCTCTGTAGATTCTTTAACTCTTTTCTTCGTATTTCAATGTGAAATATTGCACCATTCCCACATTATTTGTTCTGTCCTTGTGTACGGTAAAAAGATTACAGAAAGGAGAAAGAATTATTTCCTTCAATGTTTTGTTTTACAATGCATTGGGACTGAAAACATGTTTTGAATTTCTACCAGTTTAGATAATAAAGTTTACTTGGTGAAACATGTTTCAGACATAGACCTGAGGAGGTAGTACTACAGTAGGGAATTTGAAAATCATAAACCAATGTGCCTAACAGATGAAGAGAATATGGATTTTGATGTGTCCACTGTTCTTTTGCTTTCTTTTCTTTTCTTTTTTTTAACGTATCGCCAAGCTGACTTATGTACCTTTTGTGCTTTCGTCAATCAGCTTGGCGGTGTTTTTCTTCAGTTTTGGCTGAGGAAAATTTAGCTTCTTTTGTTAGCTTGAGGTAAAAGCAGCATAAGCTTAGCTCTAGTCTTGCACGACAGAATCACAGTTTGAATCACACATCAACTCCTTCAGTAAAAGTTGGAAGCTTAGGGACACTGCATGTTCATGGGAGTGCTGCAATGTAATGTCTCTTCAGGAAGGCGGACAAAGTTGGAAAAATTAGGGGGGGGGGGGCGGAAAAAAACTTTGGTCTTCTCTCCAACAAAGCGAAAAAACATCGAGACATGTCATTTTTTTCAGTTTAGCAAACTAGAAATGTACCACCAAAACCTATAAAGTAACTTAAGGAAATCTGAAAGATGGCGTATTCCTAGTATCAAAAGATAAAGGAACCCTCTCTTTTCTGACTCATCAAGCACTGAAAGATGTGAGACATGTCTCCATCAGGACTTTTAAGGACGGTTCTTATTTAATTCAAGTGAATCCATAACCTCCCTGGGAGGACGAGAAGGCTCTGTCCATGCGTCCTGTCAGGGAGTTTAATGGAGTCTTTCTGTGGCTCCTGTAGGTTGAGGCCCAGTCCATTATTGCTTCTTCAAAGTTTGGTTATTGCTTAGTCTTCAGCTTATATTATACCAAAAAGCACACACACTCAACACACACACTTACTTACGCATGGACTCACTCTCACATGTGTACCCAGTGTTGTTAAATAAAGTGTGTTAAATAAAGTGTAAATTAGTCAGTTGCATCTCTTTTTTGTTTTTTTGTTTTGTTTTGTTTTGTCTTCGTTGTTCTTCCTGTCTCGCTATCACTTGTCTGTTCAGACTGAAGTGAAATGTCCTCGGGATGACATTGTTTCTCGTTTTTCTCTCTGGATGTCTTCCAAGGAGAAATCAATCACTCTGCTCTCATAGGACGGCTTGATGTCTTACTTCACCATTACACAGCTGCTCAGCTGCTGCTGCTGTCCAGCCAGGCTCAGCTCCTGCATGTCGGTGTCAGAGCTGGGGGCGGACGCCAGACTCCACATTGGTCTGGAGGTGAGGGGAAAGGGAGCCGGCATGAAAGCCTGGGGCTGGGCTTGGGGCCGTTGTAGGTGGTTGGTGTTGGGGTGAAGGTGGGGTTGCTGGCTGATGTGCAGACGAGCCTCGAGAAGGTAAGCAGCAGAGGCCACGGGGGAGAGGGAGGAGGAAGAGTAGCAGGTTGAGGAGCAGGAAGATGAGCAGCAGGACGAGCGGGCATTGAGGGGTTGCTGCCAGGGACCATGCTGGAGAGCCATTGGGGCTTGTGGAGGAGGCAGAGAGTTTTGGGGCTGGTCTCTCTGAAGGAGTGAGGGAGTTGGGGTGTCAAACAAGGAGGAGGAAGCAAATGTAGGAGCTGGAGGAGGGGAAGAGGGCTGCTGCTGCTGCTTGGGCAAGAAGAGCATGGGATTCTGGGTAGGCCCTGTTTGAGGTGCCTGGGCCTGAGGCTGGGGTTGATGCTGGATCTGTAGCATCCTGAGGAATGGAGAGGAAAAATAATTCGGATTTACCATCGTCGCGATACAGCGTGCATGTATACTGTAAAGTCCCATGTGCTTTTCCATGCCTTGTACTCTGTGTCTGCATGTGAGCAGGTGTGTTTCACACTCACCTCTGCTGGTGGAGCACCTCCTCCAGCATGCTGCGATGTTCAGAGAGGGTTGGGCCAAGTGACCCGCGGCTGCCACGGTTGCAAGAGGGTGGTGGGACGACCTGCCGGGTCAGACCCTTGATCTTGTTTAATCCCAGTAGCCCCTTTGTGCGTGTGTTCTTCCTTAGCTGCTGGCGGAAGGCTTTGAGACCTGCACAAGTGCAAAGGAAAGAGTTGCACAATACTGCTTTGATGTTTTGACGGTGACATGGTGCAGTAGACTTGAGAATGGAAACGTAAAGAAAAGTAGTGTAGAACAACGGCAATTCAGAATAAGCACTGTAGCAACTAATTTGTCATGACATGGTCCTAATCTTCTACCTTGGGTGAGGGAAGTGTCAGACGCTCTGCGACCCTCCTGAAAGCTCACTGCAGGTAGGCTGCCCTGGATTTGGGGTAGGAGGTGGGAGGAGATGGCCAGGGAAGTTCCTGCAGGAGCCAGGGCTCCAACTTCTGCTCCAGAGGCCAGGAGAGTTGACATGCCTCCCACAGCCGCCTGCATGGCAGGGTTGGGACTAGAAGAAGACTTCAGACAGCTGTCAGAGGATGCACCATCTGAGGGACTGACCACAATACCTGCCATGACAGGAAAAAGAGGTGAAAAGTTAGTCAGATAAGTGAATGGGTGTGTTTGGATATACCTGGAATGGGTCAGAAGAACTGGCTTTTCTATTGGGTATTTACAGGGGGGGTTGCACTGGTGGAAGCGGGTAGATACTTCTGCCAATGTGTGTCTGCGGGAAGTGGTGGTGGGTGGGAGCAGGGGCCCAGTGGTGTGCGCTCCCTCCTCCTCCTCCAGGTCCCTGGGTCGCACCTCCTCACTTATGCTGGTCTCCAGCAGGCTGTTGGGTGAGATGGAGCGGTTCCATAGCAGCCGGTTCAGACTGGCTTCTACTGGAAATACCACACGCTGCAAGAAAGAGAGAGCAGCCCTAGCCATTACCTTCTGGTCCATTGGCAACTGACCAAAACATTTGATTCTCAAATGGACTTTGAAATGACCAAGAATGATGAATTTCAATGCAAAGAGCTCACTTGGAATAGTCCCCCTTGGTCACATTCCATCTCCGAGTACACCGGAGGGTTGCTCTTTGCTGGAATTGGAAATGTTGTCGTTCTGAAGCTGTCAGTGGACTCCATGATCACCTTAGAGACAAAGAGAACAGTGAACACTTGTCATACATCGAAAGAATCATAATGTACAACATTAGCTCTATATATTTACATGGCCTAATCCCAGCTCACACTTGGTGAATTCTGCTTTACAATATCCATGAATGTGAAAACTTACTTCCTGGTTTGCTGATAGGCTCTATTGTGTAAGAAAATGTGAATAACAGCGCTAAATTATTACACTTGTATGTAGCCTTGTCATTCACACTTTCTCATACAATACAACCAACTGGCAATCCAGGAAGTACATTTTCACATTCATGAGTTTTCCACCAGTGACGTCACCGGCGGACACTTTTCCACACAGTTTTGATGGCGTCTCAGAGACACGCAACACATTGTAGACACGGATAATTTTGAAAAATTGAGAGAGTTTCCCTTAAACAGAACTACACTAGGAGTTGCAGACATGCCAAGATAACAGTGAAGTAAAGTTTCAGGCCTGGTTATCCCTGTCAAAATGCTCACCTCTGGGGCGGTGGAGTCGGAGGTACTCCTCGGTCTCTGGTTCCAGGTCCCACACTGGCGGCTGAGCTGCTGTGCGCGGTGCTCTCGGACTCTCTCCAGCAGCAGGTAGTAGATGGCGGAGAAGTGGTTGTAACTGCTGCTCTGTAGAGACTGAGGAAGAAGACAAGAGTCACACTAGGGGCTTTGTTATTTCGCCGTGGCTTTTGAAATCAGGTTATATCACTCTGTTCCTCTTTCCACAGCTCTTTCTTTAGCTCTGTGCCTCTGACTGCTTCCTTTTATGAACGCTAGGCATGTAAATATGCAGGCGGTCTCTTGGCATCTATTCAGCGTAATCTCTTTGGAGACCGCATGGGGGGGAAATCATCTCCGCCGTGCTCTGCGTGTCAGCTTTTGAAAACAGATGTCACTTTAAAAGTAGATGCCAGTAATTCTCCATACAAAATGATCAGTAAGCTCAAAGGCATGCGGGAATCCATGGTGGGTTTGACTCTGGCATGAGGGAGCAAGACGTTTAATTTTAAACCAAACATCACTAACTGTCTTTAACCTCCAATCCCTCACTACAGCCACCCGGCACACACGTCTTCTACGATGGAATGTATGTCTAAGCAGGTAATATGCTCGATACTGTACATACAGTTCTCACATAATTACATCAACCTCACACAGCCCCCCCCCCTTTTCTCCCCAATTGTACTCGGCCAATTACTCCACTCTTCCGAGCCGTTCCGGTCCCTGCTCCACCCCCTCTGCTGATCCGGGGAGGACTGCAGACTACCACATGCCTCCTCCGATACATGTGGAGTCACCAGCCGCTTCTTTTCACCTGACAGTGAGGAGTTTCACCAGGGGGATGTAGCACATGGGAGGATCATGCTATTCCCCCCCCCAGTTCCCCCTCCTCCCCAAACAGGTGCCCCGACCGACTAGTGGAGGCGCTAGTGCAGCGACCAGGACACATACCCACATGCGGCTTCCCATCCACAGACACGGCCAATTGTGTCCGTAGGGATGCCCGACCAAGCTGGAGATAACACGGGGATTCGAACAGGCGATCCCTATGTTGGTAGGAGACGGAATAGACCGCCACACCACCCAGATGTCCCGACAGCATTTTTTTTGTTTTTTTGTTAAATCAATTACCTCAATGGTCCTCTGGCGGTCAATGCCCAGGGTGTTCATAATGCCAAGGACAGGCTCACTGTAGTCCCCCAGGTTGGAGTTGTACTCCGTCAGGGAATGGCTGAGGGTCTGGTGCGGGGCTGCCGGGTCCGCCAGCATCCAGCGGTGCTGCTTGATCTGGGCCACACTGATCCTCTTGGCCGGGTCCACCACCAGCATCTTGCGGATCAGGTTTTCGCAGTCTGAAGGACAGAAACAAGGGATGAGTCTCGGATTACACGTGCCTCGGGAATTTAGGCCGTAATTAGCTTTCGCTGGCATGATTTGTTGCCATGGCAATGCGTACCCTGGGACATGAAGAAAGGGATTCTGAAGCGTCCTTCGGTGACTCTCTGTCGGAGGGCAGGAAGGCTGGGCCCATCGAACGGAAGAGAACCGCACACAAGGACGTACAGCACCACTCCAAGACTCTGCAGGAAAAAAACCCAAAGAGGACGTTTGAACTGTATTCATTTTGGGTTTTTTTAAATATTCGAAACACGTTTGCATAATAAGGGTGACTAAGTGTCCAACTTTATGTTGCACTGCATAGCATTTTGACCCTTTGTCCTGCATCCCATGTAATTATTATCTAATGATGACCTCTGGCATCCTCTGCTTCGACGTCTACGCTCCTTCATATAGCGGAGTTTGATTGGTTGTAAATTAATGCAACAAGGTTCATTGTCAAAAACCGCTCATTATTTTATTTATTTTTTGGAGGTTTTTTTTCTCCCCAGTTGTATCTGGCCAATTACCCCTCTCTTCCAAGTAGTCCCGGTTGCTGCTCCACCCCCTATGCCAATCCAGGGGGGCTTGCAGACTACCACATGTGGAGTTGCCAGCCACACTATTCCCCCCAGTTCCCACTCCCCCCTGAACAGGCGCCCCGACCGACCAGAGGAGGCGCTAGTGCAACTACTGGGACATATACCCACATCCATCTTCCCACCCGCAGACACGGCCGATGGTGTCTGTAGGGTAGCCCAACCAAACCGGAGGTGACACGGGGATTCGAACCGCTGATCCCTGTGTTGGTGGGCAACGGAGTAGACCGCTACGCTACGTTTTAAAATTCCAAAGGACTCCTCACACCCGGCCAGCCTATTCAATCATCTCCCTTCAGGTGAGACTCCACAGTATCAAGACCGGAACAACTCGCTTCCACAATAGCATTTACCCTGCAGCATCCGCATCCTAACTGCTTCACTGGCTGTACAAGTATACACCGCTTATGCTCATGCACTTTAATTTGTCACTTTAGGGCGTGGGACATATGGTTGACTTCACGCAGTCAATATCATCGCCACAGTATGTTTTTGTGGACACACCTTGCATGTATTGTGTGGTTTATATGTTTACTTTTACTGTTGGTATCTTTGGGCATACTGAAACAAAATCCAAATCAACTGTAAAGTTGATATGGCAGTACATTACTGAATCTTGATTCAGGATTCATTGCATTACCAAATCTTGACTCTGGATTCAGTACATTACTGAATCTTGACTCAGGATTCAGTAATGTACTGAATCTTGACTCTGGATTCATTACATTACCGAATCTTGACTCAGGATTCAGTAATGTACTGAATCTTGACTCAGGAGTCAGTACATTACTGAATCTTGACTCAGGATTCAGTACATTACTGAATCTTGGTGCAGGATTCAGTAATGTACTGAATCTTGACTCAGGATTCAGTAATGTACTGAATCTCGCAAGCTCTCGCTGTTCTTCCTGCGTTTCGGGCCTCTTCCATCTGCTCCCCCTTTGCGTGTTACAACCTATCTGTTTGTTTTATCAGCTCACCCAGATGTCGAGTTGAGGCCCTTCGTACTCCTTCCCCTCGAACACTTCTGGGGCAGCGTAGGGCGGACTGCCGCACCACGTGGACAGGGGCTCGCCGGCGTTGTAGAAGTTCCCGAATCCGAAGTCTGCAGGGCGCCGAGGGAGAAAGAACGGGATTTGTCTGGTTAGCAAAACTCTTGTTGTTGTGGTCAGTTTTCGCCCTTCTCTCCGTTGCATTCCAGTGTGTTAAGAGTTTGGGGCGTT
Source organism: Lampris incognitus (assembly GCF_029633865.1). Lineage (NCBI taxonomy): Eukaryota > Metazoa > Chordata > Actinopteri > Lampriformes > Lampridae > Lampris > Lampris incognitus. Next base: position 10,127,536 of record NC_079221.1, on the reverse strand, counting down.
AGGATACAAAACATGCTTGTTCCCATGCTGCATAATGGACTAATGACCTCAAGAACACGGATAAGATTAAGCAAATGTTAGCATGCCGTTTAAGCACACAAACAGACAAATGGTGCTCTGACAGCCACGGGGTGCTGCATGTCCTCTTGCAAAAACATGTGTGTGTGTGCACGTGAAAGAATGCTGCTTCATTAAATCACCCGTGTCGTAAGTCTGCTACTAGTGAATATTAATTTTGAGCAAAGGGGGTGAATTATTGGCACTCAATTACAACACAAACAGTGCTGTGATCATTTCATTAAGATGATCCATGGCCCCCAAATGAAGAGGCAATAAATTGCGAGCGGAGGGTGCCAGCCGGGACACGCTCGGGAGCAGCGCTGCGGCTGAATTAACTCTTAACAAAAAGTGTTTCTCCATCAAAGAGGGCATCTCTTCCACAGCGGTCACCCCGCTTCATCGACAGACGCGCCACTCACCCGCGAGTTTGATGTTCATGTTGGCGTCCAGTAACAAGTTCTCGGTTTTGAGGTCACGGTGAACGATGTGGTGCCGGTGGCAGTAGTCCACCGCTGTCAGGATCTGCCAGAACTTCTTGCGGGCCTCGTCCTCGCTCATACGCCCGTTTGTGGTCAGGTGATCTGAAGATAGAGAGGAGAATTTGGTTGTATGGTCGGTGTAAAGGTGTTACATTTGTGTTGTTTTTTTAAAGCCATGGACAAAAATGTCCCCCGCAGCCTCACAACATGCAGCGGTTTTCACCCGCTTGCCATGAGATGCGACTTGGAAGTTGAACTCACCGAACATCTCTCCATTCTTTGCGTACTCTGTCACGATGTACAGCATGTCTTTGGTCTCCATGACCTGAGAGAGCAGGAGGAGGAGGAGGAGGAGGAGGAGAAGGAGGAAGAGGGTTTAGAGTCTGACCGAGTTATAAGAGGGAGTTTCCAGAGAGCCGGCCCTGAGCCTGCTGATATTTACTGCCGGCGATGCAACCCCGACCCTACTTCTGCCAGTTACTACACTCAGTACTGGGTATGCAGACCTGTGTCTATGTGTGTACAGCCATGAACACACACACACACACACACACACACACACACACAAAACACCAGACAACCTGGCTTTCCATGATATGCCTTGTTGCATAAGAGAGCTGTCAGTTTCTTCTTCCTGTGTGTGTGTGTGTGTGTGTGTGTGTGTGTGTGTGTGTGTGTGTGTGTGTGTGTGTGTGTGTGGAGTTATTGTATTTCTTATACACACACACACACACACACACACACTCTCCCTCACTCTCTCACACACACACACACACACACACACGCACACACACACATACACACACAGACACACACACATATCTATATTAGCTGGCAGTGGAAACCGGTGTCGGGTTTCATTTCTGCCACATATCTCTCTCTTTCTGGGAAAAAGAGGGGCACGCTGGCACAGGCAGCTCACATGAGTCCCTTCCTGCGTATCGAGGTTCCCATACATGGAATCCGCCAACTCGGAAAGACCACCATAAGCCTTCCGATTCCAAGCAAAGCCCTCGGGGGACGGAGGATTGCAACAAAAACATTACACAACGAAGGAACAGTTTGTCAAATGACACGGCTCCGCTCAGACAGCACCGTCCGCCAACGGTTAGGTGTCACATGCTTCCGCAAAACGGGGGGGGGGGGGGTCTCCCCCCCCCCATTCTCCTCAGTCACTAATCCTTAATAACATCACAAGCGTCGGCGGACGGGACCGATTGGTTACCCAGAAGCCTCCGTGTGGGGAGTGGACCTTATCTAAGAGATAAAACATCACCCTGTGGGCTCTTTCACCTTGAGGTGCGGCTGACGTCAGCGCTAAAGGACTCGCCAGAAACGCTGCGAGGTTCCTCACATCTGGCCCTCAGGGGGGATGGGGGGGGGGGTGTTACCGGCAGAAGGTCAGAGGGAGACGCCAAGGCGTAGAGAGAATAGAGAACATGAAGAGAGGAAAAAAAAGAAAGCAGAAACTATGATGCTCTCCGGTGGGCCGAAGGTGGGCGTTTTGCTCACATGAGACTGGCGGGGAGCATGGCAGCGGCAGTGTCATCACCGAGCCGGAGGTGCCGAGCTCCTTCCCTTCTTCTACCAGTTGAGCCAGACGCGGCTTGTAACTCGTGCCCTGTTTTTATTTTAACAGCAGGATGACACACAAAGGATGTGACCTCCGGATCACAAGGCTGCCTCATGCAACTACCTTCCCCTTTTTTTTTTTCTTTACTAGAGGGAGGTTGTGGAGGAGGAGGAGGAGGAGGAGGAGGAGGAGGAGGAGGAGGAGGAGGAGGAGGGAAGGGGGGCATCTGTGATGGCGAATAAGCTTGCTTAGAAGGGTGGAGGAACAACCTGTTCTTTCCATCACCGAGCAGCAGGTCAACTGACTACCAGCAACACACACACACGCACGACCCGAGGGCAGCGAGATGGAGGCGGGCAGGTGAAAAGGAGTTAAATTTAAAGGAGACGGAGACGCCGCATGCAGGGGAGATCCCAGACTGGGTCCTAATGAGGACTGTACGTCCGACTTAATAACTCCTAATGGGAATACTGTCGGGCCGAGGAAGACGCTCTGCCCTGGTCGGACAACCATACATCTGCCGGGGGGTGGGGGTGGTGGGGGGTCGCTTCTGTGTTGTGGGTAGCTGCTAATCCGCCGGCTGACTCGTCTGAAAGCAGATTACTATAGATGAGCAACACATGTCCGGAAGGCACATGACACACAACGGCTTGCTAGCTGACAGACTAGACTGCCGTGTAGTTGTGTGTGTCTGTGTCTTCATGAGACGGCAGACCGCTCAAGGTTTTGGTTTTTTTGTTTTTTTTTTTTAAAGAGGTGATATTCCGATCTCAGTTTCTGCACGACTTTGGGAGTAATTTCACCGTCTCAACACCAATCAGAAACTAAACGGCACCGACCCCATCAGGGTGCAGGAAAGGCCCTGTTGAAATGTGTGTGATGCTGAATACGCGTGCCAAAGCGTCTGCATCATTGCCAGGCCTGCAGGAGGGGGGGGGGGGGGAGCGGATTCTTTCTCCTAAGTCTTTGGCGGGTCGGCCTTCACGTGATGCACAGACACATTGCACTTAGCGTCCACTGACGCTAATTGCGTTGGACGTTAAGACCTGTGGAGACGGACTCCTGCTTAAGCAGCACTCTCCCAGCAGTCTGTCTTCACTCTCAGACCCTCGCTTTGCAAACAGCTCTGCCTTTGTCTGGCTCAGAGAGCTCGGCAGTGGAAACAACACAAGCATGTTCCCGCTCTTTGCATTGACTGATACCGGCTGTACCTGTGTGTGTTTTTTCCAACTCACTTTCATTCTCTCTCTCTCTCTCTCTCTTGCTGTTGTGCTTTCTCGGTTTCATGTTCTACCTTTCCCTCTCTCACACAAACACAAGCAAGCATGCAGTAACTCATAAATACAGCATGCACACACATTCGTATCACAGAGGCAAAAGGCCTCATGACTGCATGTGTTTTATGACTCACAATTTCACCGAGAGCCAGTGCTAACTATCAAGACGGCAAATGCACTTTCTTTTTTAATTACGCCATAAGAGGAATCTGTACACAAACTGCAATTTTACAAACCTGCAATGCACCATAATATTGTTATTGCAGAAAACAGTTTGATCTTACACTTACAGTGTTTCGGACTTTATTATGTAAATTTCCTTGCCTCCTACAAGTCATTCCACCTACCTACCCACGCTGCAATTCCCCTATTGAAGCCGTAATTTAGATACTTAGGATCCGCATGTGCAGAGACAAATAGCTCAACACATGGCCCTGCCGCTCAGCAGTCCCAGGGCAGGCCAAACAGTGTAAGGTGTCAGAGAACACATCACGAAGGTCCAATTACACTCACACATACACATGCACACTTGCACGCAAGTGTACACACACACACACACACACACACACACACACACACACACACACACACACACACACACACGCACACACAGATCTGCAGAACAGAAATGCATGCAACATACCTGGTAGAGTTTGATGATGTGGGGGTGGTTTAGCAGCTTCATGATTTGCACCTCCCGGTAAATCTTCTCCAGGTTAGAGGGGTTCAGTCTGGTCTTATCAATGATTTTTATGGCCACCTGCAAAGTCATATGAAATTAATTCCTCGGTCAATTTAAAATACTGACAAATTATCACTTTAGAAATGTGTAATTTAACCCCAAATTAAATAAATTTCCACAAATGCACACACACACACACACACACACACACATACACAAACACACACAGGGTAACTAAATCTGGGAGTGGAACTGCTGACCTGTGTTTTGGTGACTTTGTGCCTCGCCAGTTTGACCACTGCAAAGTTTCCCTTGCCCAGCGTACGGATGATCTCATAGAAGCCGACCTGAAGGGGCCTTCCCTGGGCCGGGTTGGGCTGAGTCCCTGGGTTGGTCTCCGTCATGATCACCATGGTGCCCCAGCAGTGTGGAATTATATTCCAATGGAGAATTCAAGTTTTGTACCTGCAGGGGAAAAAAAAAATACAAAATGTAATATTTACCACGCCTTCATGGTGCAGAATTACAGGGCAGAAACCTAGGCTGAGCATGGTGGTAACCGATTAGGCCTAAATAGGATAAACCATTAGAAGAAAAAAAAGCATGCCGGCATATTTTAAATCCAGGTCTTATTTTAAATCTCTTTATAGTGACAGACTGCATCGTAGTTTACCGTTCTTAAACGGTAAACTAGGCTCGACGTAGAGCAACACACATTTTGGGTATTTCTAGGCATTTCGTTGAGGACACAATTCCGTTATCGGGTGCGACTAGCGCGCGTGAGGAAGTTGAGCGAGTTCCGCTGGTTCGTCGGCGGGTCTCGCGGCCGACGTCGTCGCGTAAGTCGCAACTGAAATGATCCCAGAGAAACTCCTCGCGCCCTGGGAGCCGGCGGTCCGGAGCTACAGCTAGCGAGTCTCGGCCGAGCGGCGGTCTTTACCTCACAGTCACGTACACCGCGACCTCCTCTCGCAGTCTGGACGGTCCTCACAGGCAGCGCCGCTCATTCCACGGGAACATCGGCAGCGCACCGGCGAGGAGGGGGGGGGGGATACAAAGAAACGCGCGGAACTTTTGTCTTTAATGTCTGACGGTAATAACACTGCCGCGTTTAAAGGTTACACTTGTTTTGTTTTGGCTTTGTTTTTCCTTTTAATTTCCCCAGCCGGTATACAACTACTGCTCTCAGCGTGCGTCTCCACCGGTCGGGTCAGTCCGTGTGCGCTCCGCCGGAATGCGGGAGGCTGCGGCGCTCAGAGGGGAACTCTTCCTCCTCCCTCCTCCCTCCTCCCTCCGCTCCACAACAAATTGGTACCCACCTCATTGACGTCACACCCGCGTCAGCGCTCCGAGCGGGGCGCAGGGCCGGCCGAGAGCGCACGGCCCGCGTTGCCGGGCAACCGCGCGGCCCGGCGCACGGTGACGCCAGTGCTGATGGAGCGGTTGCCGGGAGACAGTGACGGTGACGTCAGTCTCAGAGACGTGTCACCACGTGATGTTTCCTCCGCCGGGCTGCTGCTCCGACGCCGACATGGAGTCGACATGGCTTTGTCCTACCCGGCACGCCGGTAGGACGGGGGAAAGAGAAGAGAGGAGAGGAGAATGGAGTAAAATCGAGAAGGGAATAGATTAGGATAGAACAGAACCATTTTATTTAACTAAAGGGAACCTGTGTGATAACCACTTTTGAAGCAGATAAGGTGTGCCAGTAAGTTAAACTTATAATTATTGCACGTTAAATTATAGTTATCATAATAAATCATGCTAACATACTGATACTATTTTACTTTATGCTAAAATATTATACAAATATGCTACTAATAACAATTTGCTAATACTAATAATTCTAATATACTTCACTAATCCATTAGACTAAACTATACTAATTTAGCAGTACTTGTAAATTATTCTAGTTATTAGCTAAAAGGAGGAAGTTGGTGTTGTTAGCTCTTCTTCTTCTTCTTCTTCTGTGTCATTAAGCAACCTCACACATCACAGACACCTTGGACTTATTAGTTCTAAAGCTCCGAGCTAATGAGCAGTGCACTCAGTCAACCCCCGGTCCCTTCAAAAGTACCTTAAATCCACATTTTCCCATCCCTGAAACCTGTGCACGCTTGTCGAGATCTCAGTTTGCGAGGTCATTTTTGCTCTAGCTGCTTTTCTTGTTGCACTGTGGGTGTCTGAAAGTGGTTTTGCTGAACCTGGCGCCCCTTCCCCTCCTCTCACACTGCAGGAAAAACACACCAAGTACAACAAATTCTCTCTAACCGCTGTCTATCGCCCGTGGGAGAGGTGTTTGTGTGAGGGGGGGTTGTGGTATCAGCGCCACATATCACGGAGGGAGTAGAGCAACGCCAGGGGGGGAGATTACAGGCGGGAGGGGAGGAGAGGAGTTGGGGCTTTAGGACAACGAACAAAAGGAAAACGCTGGTGAGAAACCGGAGACGCCGGCAGGGAGGCGCGCGCACACACGCACATCCAGTTCATTTACTTTGCGGAGGGTAGGCCCAACGCTGAAAAGAGCAGCAGAGCCGGCTCCTCGCGGCCTCATTGTTTGTGAGGGCCTGGAATGCACCGCTGGGTTTCGACAGAGGTGGTGAGACGTTCATGGGTTTCTCTGTCAAGGAGTGAGTCAGCAGCAAGACTCGCACCTTGTGCACCAAACCTGCCAGCCGGGGCTGTCCGGCCCGCCTCGAAACCCAACCGGGGGACATGTTGGACATCAGCAGATTTCAAGGCATGTCGGGTGCCATAAGATACGACTGTTAAAACCAGAACCCTGCAGCCCAACCCGTGATTCTGGCTAATGAAATGTGGACCCGTGGGATTTGTGACAGCCCCCCCCCCTTTCTTTGAAAGTAAAATTCTGTTATTTTACAACCGGGTCTTGTTTTTTGGTAGTTTTTCCCCTGTCGCGCATATCGGTTATGATATTATTTTGCTCTTTTGGAGATTTTTGGAGACGGGACCACCGACCCGGGTTTACAACGGCGTCTTACGGAGAAACTGAGCGGCAGAACGTCGTGTTTCAACAAGTCCAGTTCAAGCCCCGAGTCTAAGCCGCGTCTTTGAAAGTGAAAATGAAAGTGCAAGTTAAAAGTTCAGGAATCAGGGACACTTTATTTGTCACCTCGTTTCCATGAAATGAAGCGAAACATCGTTTCCCCCAGCCCACGGCAGTGCAACACAAAGACAAAAACACACGTCCAAAAACTACAAGAACACTACATAAAATTAAAATAGAAGATCACTGTCCAAGAGAACGAACGCAGGATGACTACTGGAACTGCCGGTCTGCTTGGGCTAGCAGTTAGCTTAGCCTGCCCCGCTTCCGTGTCCTGTCAGACCGCCCTCGGTGTTTCCTCCTCGGCCGCAGCTCCAGGCAGGGCCGTGGTCCAAGCTGTCCCAGCCGATCCAACGCCAGCTCTCCCGGCCCGACACCTTCGACACACCTCCCCGCACTCCCCACGACGACACCAAACACAGTCAGCGCCAGGCGAGGCCTCCGCCAGGCCGCCCTCGGTGTTATCAGAACACCTGGAATGACCTGAAATGTCCAATATGATCAATGGTGTCACATTACTGATCTACTTCCTGGTTCAGCCAGCAGGAAGTAGCAGCCTATAGTTACCGTAGGTGGT